>NC_052349.1:3921918-4221918 GCF_009727055.1 Benincasa hispida | reverse complement strand
TCTACTTGATCATTTAGGCATGTGTTATACTCAGTGCGCTGCACGATCAAGTGGCCTTCATGCTTCATCGCATAGTCAAAGGCACTCGGTCCATGCTACACGATCGTGGTTACTCGGCCAACGTTACTTAATGATCACAAGGAAAAGCTACATGATTAGGGAGCGAGGCTTTGCCCGAGCGGTTCAAGACCCGGTTCGCCTGTTTGAACCTGTTGACTCGATGGATTTATGTAATAGATAGTTTTAATCTCCGGTTCTTGAGGCAAATCATCCTAGTCCATTAATTTTATGAATTTACATGTGATGTATGTTTGAATTATATGTCATAAGGTATGCCATATAGTTTTAAGTCCCACCATAGGTTATGCATTTATTCATGCATCATCTTTATATTATAAGAGTTATAATATATAGTTTGCATGATTAAATTACTTTAAAGCATGCTCGTGAATCATATAATATAAGAGTTATAATATATGCATGCATTAAACATATCAATGCATCATCTTTATATTATAAGTGTTATAATATAAGGGTGTATGAAAGCATGTATGCTTGGTTCATTATAATTTATATAAGAGTTATATATACTAACGAATGAACATTACATGAGGCATGACACATAGGTTAATTTATAAAAGTTATAAATACCTAGTATAGCTTAGTAATGTGGATGGTTTTAGTTGTTTCCCTTTATAAGAATTATAATAGAAATTAGAACTAAAATCAATAAGAAAGACATGTATGCAAACTTAGGCTATAATCATGTTTTAAAAGATTTTTAAAATTTGATTGAGATAGACCTAAGATCACGGTTCTAATGAGATTAGAAACGTAAGTTTAATATTTTACTCAGTTTAATAGGATTAAATTGACCAATAAAAGATTAAATATGTACCAAATCTATCTATAAGGGACCTTTTGTCTAGGCTGGGGTATTTAAGCTAACGGAAACGGAACACTCCTACTTGGGAACCTACGTGGAAAAGTGATTTAGGTAGATTTGTTGCATGCATGCAAATTTGATGATAACCTGTTAAAATGTTTAATGGGACTTGATTCGAACTTGTTTAGTTATCAAAAGCAAGAGTTGTTTTTTAACAAATTAAACTCACCATAGATAAAATCAGTAGCTGGATTGTATAAGTTAATGAATCCCTATGTAGAACATTCAGTGGGAGGTACTTAGGGTATATGATACTTCACTTAAACCCCTACACGTTTCTCTCTAAATTTCACACCGTGAGATCTATCCTCCGCCTGAGGCACCCTAGGAGTGTCCCCCTAAAGGATGGTGTTTGGGTAGATCAATTCCAAGGTGAATGGAGAGAATGTTCATAGTAAGTGGAAGCAGGACGTGTGACAACATATCCCACGATCTCTTTCATTAGGTTGGATAACGTTTTCGTGCATCACTTTGAGGCACCCTGGGAGTGTCCCCTTAAAGGATGGCAGTATTGCACAATTCTTTATCTAATCTCCTGAAAATGATAGAGTTGCTTTAGTTTCTTGTCCTAATCTGCTTTTTCCTTACGGTGGGTGCATTAGAGCGGGACTCTAGGGCCTAAAATCAGGAGTTACACTTACGGAGAATTGTTAAGGTTGTTAAGAAATTCTGAACCGAAAATGGTGATTGTTAAAGTTAGTTACAAAAGTTGTTTCAATCTAATGGTTGAGAATATCTCATCCTAGTGAAAGGGCACTTGATCACCCCATCGGTGACTTTTTTCCTGCCTTACTGGGGCATCATTGTAAAATTGATATCTTTTCACTTAGGGTACACCAGAACTATTTTGCTCAAACCTAAAATTGGTATTAAAAGTGGCAATGCAAATAGACTTATTAAGTTTGTTCTTGTTTTCAGCAACTTTTAGATGGAAACCACCACTTTAGCTCTATTATCTACTGACAAATTAACTGGCAAAAACTACGCTAGTTGGAAAAACATGATTAACACCATACTAATCATCGACCACATCTGGTTTGTCCTTACGGAGGAGTGTCCTCCTATTCCAACTCAAACCATCGCACAATGTTCGAGAGGCTGAGAAATGGACACGGATGAATTAGAAGGCCCGAGCTTACATCTTGGCCAGTCTAAACGACGTCTTGGACAAGAAGCATGAGCCCATGGTCTCTGCTCGCGAGATCACAGAATCCCTGAGGGGAATGTTTGGACAGCCATTCGGGCAACTCAAGCATGAAGCTTTTAAGTGCATCTTCAACTCCAAAATGGAGGAAGGTACATTTGTTCGAGAACATGTTCTGAACATGATGATCCACTTTAATGTGGCGGAGATGAACGGGGCTCGAATTGATGAGGGCAACCAGGTTAGCTTTATTCTGCATACATTGCCAGAAAGCTTTCTGTTGGGTTTTATATCCTAAAACTCGCAGTTTGTAGAATGATAAACATTTTCTATAATCAATATACTTGTTATTGATTTCATAAATTGTATGAACGTCTAAATCCAATAAATTAATACCCATGACTATTGTATGAGTACTTGAACTTTATGTGGAGACATAAGAGTGGATCGGGTTCGAGTAAATAGTCAAAATGATCTATGGTACATGAATGAGATTGGGTACCTTATTCTGGTAACACCATTGGATGCGGCCTACTCTGTAGTTATTACGAAGAGTTGTAAAGTGTTGCATACGATGTGATCTTAATTCGTACATGTTATGACATGAGGAGTGGGGGCGTCTTATGCAATGAGTTTGCATAAGATCAGGACCAAGAAATAAGTCACTCTTACTTTATAACGTTGTTTACTGTTTAAGACTGACTATTTCACCTAGATGACCTAGGTAACTCGATCTTAATCCTGAGCTAACTATGAACTCCTATTTATTCGGGATTGCCCTTAGATTTGCATAGTTGAGGGTCTGTCTCTTATACACATCTAGATGTGTATAAGAGACAGGCCCAACAGCACCGGCTCAATAAGACTTCCATTTCAGGGGTAAAACTGGATAGATAGCTGGGGACATAGGGTGCAAGATGGAGTTCACGCCTACCCATTTAGGGATAGGAGAAAGGTTTTTCTCTTAAGTACTGAATCTAGGTCTTGAACAAGGGGTCCATCCTCTCACTGGGCTGAGAGAGTTTGATTTAAGGATTGGATCACAAACAAGTTGTTCATTGGAGGATTAGTAGGGATTTGAGGAATAAGACATAATCTCGGGGGTAAAGCAGATATTTGACCCAGTCGTTATTACGAACAACCTGTGAAGGGTCGACTTGTTGATTATGATTAAATCATGTGGACATATTACAGTGAGTGGAGTGCAACTATGGACTTTAGTGGAGTGACCCATTAGTTAACAATCGTTGGAGCCCATGATCTGTAGGTCCGCGAGGTCCCCCTACTAGCTCATAACGGACTAGCTCTATAATAGCGTGATAAGTTAATTTGAATCGTTCAAAATAGAATTAAGGAAATTAGTAATTATATGAGATATAATTACATATTTAATTTGAGTATTAAACGAAATAGGAGAATTTATATATTTAAATATATAAAGATTGATATGTGTTAAAATTAATTTAATATTTGATATTAAATTAATTAAGTTTTATTTAATAATTAATTTATGAAATTGATTAAAATTTTCATTTTTAAAATTAAGATAGATTTTATAAAATCAAATTTTGATTTTTGAGATAAAATTGAAAAGGAAAAGACAAAACACACAAAATGGAAAAACAAGATTTTCCATTATCCATCTCCGTAGTTGCTCACTCAAAATGCATCTTCCTTGCCTTGTCTTCTCCAAGCATGTGCTACATCTCATGCAAGTCTCTCCTTTGCATGTTGATCTGCAATATAATGAAGAGATTGGAGTGAAAATCGGGCATGCAATCTACAGAGAATTTGAGAGAAATTTCAGTTTGAAGAAAGAGTTCTTCAACTAGATTTATGCAGTGAGCATTTCTCCTTCATCCCTTGATTCAAGCTTGTTTTGAGTCCCACGACTTAATCTAGAGCACCAAGAGAATAGTGGGGAAGATCTTGAGATGGTCTGCAACAAGATTTGGAGAAGATAGCAGCTAGAAAAGGAGTTTTGAAGAAGTTCTACAAGAGGTATGTCTTGAAACTTACTTATTTATAGCAAGAGCATGCTTTATATTTTGCCAAAATTAGTGAATTTGAGTGCTTAGATGATCATTGTACTTCCATTGTTGCTGATACTATCCAACACTTTCTACACTTCTTAAGCAACGCTATTCTGAACAAAGTTGATTACACCCTTACAACTCTCCTCAACGAGTTGCAGACATTCCAATCCTTGCTGAAAAGCAAGAAGAAGAAGGTTGGTGAGGATAATGTTGTTTCATCATCTAAGAAGTTCCATCGGGTTCGACCTCAGGAACTAAGTCTGCACCTTCTACTTCCAACACTAACAAGTGGAAGAAGATGAAGGGTAGTAAGGGGAAGGCACCGTCTAACCCACAACCTACCACTCAACAGGGTAGGCGACCAGCACTGATTGAAAAAGGAAAATGTTTCGACTGCAACCAGGATGGGCACTAGAAGCAGATATGCCCACGCTGGTTAAAGGAGAAGAAGAAGGCTAAGGCCAAGGCCAAACAGGGTAAATATGATTTACTGGTTTTGAAAACTTGTTTAGTGGAGAATGATGATTCTGCCTGGATTATAGACTCTAGGGCCACTAACCATGTTTGTTCTTTTTATCAAGGGATTAGATCTTGGTAGTAGCTTGAGGCTGGTGAGATGATAATGCGAGTAAGCACTGGGCACGTTGGCTCAATTGTGGCAGTGGGAGGCTGTCACACCCTACACTAGATTACTCTCGTAACCTGGATGGAATAGTGACTGTAACAGTTACCAACCCTTTTGCTGGCACTTACTGCCTATTTTACTTGTTAACTAATACTCAAACCTTGAATACATACATATTAACTCAGAACTTAATACATTTACACTACAGGGTTCCGCAACATTGATTATACATGGATATTACCACCTAGTGAGCCCTATCAAGAATACTAGTCACTAGACAGACACATGTGTACTAGCTAATACAGGTCTTCAATTACGATTCCCTCAACCTGTTTCTTTGAGTGGCAGAGCAGCAACAGAAATGTCTTCTGGGAACTGACCACTACCTGGAAAAGAAAACATTTCAAAACGTTAGCTAGAAGCTCAGTAAGTGACTTAATAAACGTAAATCTCATACTTAAACTGAAAGCTTAAAAACATAATGTTGGAACTTAAAGTATACCAAGTAGAAGTGTACTTAAAACCTTTTAAACCAATGTATATGAAACCTGAATCTTATTGAGAATGAACATTCACCGCTCTAATTCCCAACGTCAAGCCATGGCTAGATGAGACCTCTACTTTGACCTGTTCACATTAAACTATGGCTAGAAGAGATCCCTACGTCGATCTTTTTAAATATACCGATGGCATCTCAAGAAACATCCCTAAGACATAAATGTTGATAACAACTTTTATACATCAATAATCATCATTACATCCTGGTTGAGAACGAGCATACATCGTTCAAGCTCCCACCGACTATTACCGGCCAAAAGACCTATACCTCGGCCTCTGAGTCAAACCTGCCTACATACACACGGAGTTTGTTACGTACCGTTAACACCTTAGGTACATCTATTCAGATACCTTCTCTACCAGTATCTCTACTCATTATGTTTAGAAATACCAACGCATGTACTTTGGCAACTTTAGGTATTTAAAACATAGTACGTCAAGCTTCATTCAACCTTAGCTTTAACCCTAACGCATGCTTCATATTTTGTGAAATAAGTTCAATTAAAACATATTAAACTAGCTTGTAAAACCACTAGCATGCGTTAGACATGAAAAACATATTTGAAAAACTGATACATTAGTAAACATCAAGCGTTGATAAACATTCACAAGCATTAGAAATTTCAAACTATCCTTCTAGCCTAGAAGAATATATGACTGCCTTTATCCTTAGTTGAAAGTGAACTAATAGTTATAACCCTCAACGTCAACCTTAGTCGGGGAGAACTCTTTTGCTCAATCCCTCGACATCATATTACCTACGTGCACGTGGTTATAACTGAGTACCGTCATACCTTATGTACCTGACTAAGATACCTTCTCATTGTCCTTCAGTATCCTCAAGTACTTCTGCTCAGATACCTTCTCAAATGTCCTTCGGTATCGAGTTGCTAAGATACCTACTCATATGTCCTTCGGTATCAATTTGGTCGGATGCCTTCTCAAAAGTCCTTCGGTATCAAATTGGCCAGGTACCTTCTCAAATGTCCTTCGGTACCAAATTGGTTAGATACCTTCTCATATGTCCTTCGATATCAATTTGGCTGGATACCTTCTCAAGTGTCCTTCGGTGCCTCGTTTTAAGTAAAACTAGTCATAAACATTTAATTGAAAGCATACCATCTCATTGTCCTTCAGTATCTGTCACATAACTAGTCACAACATTCAGTTGAACACTAAAGATTAGTGCTCAGATCATCATACTAATTCATCCATCATACTAGTTTATCATAAAAATAAAGTTACTTAAACATGCTGAAAGTATTTGGAAAAGATAACATATTTAAATCATATCAATTCCATGGAAAACATGCTTTACATAGCATGAGAGACAGTTCCACAGTTACGTTGCTTGGCACTTCATCTATACACTTAACATGAGAATAACTTTAAAGAAATCATAATTTCTAAATCATTAAAAACTTTAATTCATCACATCTCTCACAACTTGTTGGCCTCTTAACGGGTTACATGCTTCTTTTAGCTCTTCTTGGCCTGTAAGGACATATTTCCCGGTTAAACCACCGAGAATTCCTAGTAAAATACCTTAATTAATTCATTTATTAAAGGAATTTTACACTGGCGGCTCTATTGGTGAGATCCCCATGAGCCACACCAGAGAGATCACCACAAGTGACACCAGCGAGATCACCATGAGTGACACCAGTGAGATCACCTTGAGCGAGACCAACGAAATCACCTTGAGTGAGATCTCATTACCAACGACACCAGTGATACCCAGACCCCCAGCGATACTCAACCACTAGCGACACCAGCGATACCCACTCACCTGCAACACAAGCGATACCTGCCCAATTTCTGGTGAGATTCCCCTCTAGAGTGAGATCCTCTTCACAAAATTAGTGAGATCTCCTTCATTAGCAAGATCCTCTTCACAAATTCTCACTATAATATCCACTGTGAGTTGTTTGCTTGTTCTTCCCAAGTAGCTGTTTGCTTATTCTTCCCAAGTAGCTGTCTGCTTATGCACAGGTTCTCTGTTACAACTTTAAAAATTCATAACTCAAAATATAGACCTCTTTTGAAGAAACTCCCTTCTACAAACATGTTTAGAATTGAGTAACTTTCTTACCTTAAAATTTCAGCCACAAATTCCTTATATTTTGGCCTAGAGATCCCAACATTCACCTCAGGCCCTGATTAACCCAAGATTCCGTCCCTCCTGTAATTTCATCACTTTCCATTCTTCTTCTCCTGCCATCTTTCTCCAGCAAGACAACTTTGAAAATTAGATTCTCTCAGCTTTCAAATGGCACCGATTTCACTAAATTTGTTCATGTAGATTGCCAAAACCAAACTTTCGAAGTTCCTTTTCTCTTTTAATCTTCCTGTCGCCTCCCAAATTCAAGGATAATTCGCCACGTCAACTCATATCTAATGACTCAGCCCAACCAATAAGTGAGTTTCTTTATTTAATACGTTTTTCTTTTCCTTTCTCCTCAATCTCTATAATTTGCATGGATTTTCACTTATATGATATTTAATATATCATTCCTTTGGCGAAACATACTTGTTTAGGAACATAAATTTCGGGATTTATACTTAGCTTACACGAGCTTATTTCTTCATGCTTCCACCCTCTATCCTTCCTAAGTCATGGCTTCATTCAACTCATTAAGATACGTCTCATTACTTTCTCTTACTTAAAATAATTAGGGTTCGAGCTTCACAAAGGCCTTCAGTTGACTTTACATAATAGATTTATCATTTTGAATGATGTGTATGTTGTTCCTGAATTAAAGAGGAACTTGATTTATGTAAAGTGTTTGCTTGAATGTAAATATACTTTCAACTTTCCAGTGAATAAAGTGTTTATTCTGAAAGATACTGTTGAGATATGTTCAGCCATACTGGAAAACAATTTGTATGTGCTAAGGCCATTAGCAAGAAATTCCCTCCATAACATAGAAATGTTTAAAACCATTGTAACTAAAAAAAAAAAGACTTATAGTTTCTCCTAAAGAAAATGCTCAACTTTGGCACCTTCGATTAAGGTACATCAATCTCAATAAGATTAAGAGGTTGGTAGAGAATGGACTTCTAAGCAAGTTAGAGGAAATTTTTTATCGGTGTGTGAGTCATGTCTTGAAGGTAAGATGACTAAAAGACCTTTTACTGGAAAAGGTTATCGAGCCAAAGAGCCTCTAGAGTTAGTGCATTCAGATCTTTGTTGTCCGATGAATGTGCGAGCCAAAGGAGGCTACGAGTATTTCATCACTTTTACTGATGATTATTCAAGGTATGGGTATGCTTATTTGATACAACTTAGTTAGAATCCTTTGAAAAGTTCAAAGAGTTCAAGGCTGAGGTTGAAAACGCATTAGATAAATGGATTAAAACACTTCAATCTGATCGGGATAGAGAGTTTTTTGGATTTTGAGTTACAGAACTATTTGATAGAATATGGAATCTTTCCCCAACTCTCAGCACTTGGTACACTGATAACGGGCATAAATGCACGTTATTACAGTGTTAAGTTATTAAACAATGAAGGCTTATGTTGATAAAATATGTTAGATTGCGTCCAAAAAGCATTAAGTTCACAACATTGCGGTTACATGCGTTCATCGCATAAAAACAGTTAATTTGTGTATTTTTATGTACAATATGCATTGACGCAAGGCGGAAAGCACGATCACAAAAAATCAATGGTCGAGTGCAACATTACTGCAAGGCTTTGCGGTGATTTTTGCTCGTAAACATCTGCTCAATAAGGATTACCGCATAGAGTTGGCACAACTTGGTGGGTGCATCTGGGTGAAAGGCATAATTAATCACAATGGGACAGAAAGCTGATGACAGTCGAATCCGAATTAAGTTGACAAGCCGCTAACGATAATAAGTACACTAGCTTTTTGGTGACTAATAATCGACGCATCAGTCAGAGAATTAAAGCCATCCCATTTGTGCAACCATAAGAGAGAAGTCGCCCTTCACCCCAAAGCTCAATAAATACCAAAGGCATCCCTTAGAAAAGGGGTTCATAAAGTTTGGATACTTAGATAATTTCCTCCATAGTTAGAATAGCCTTGTTCTTAGATTTTTTTTTATTTTAAGGCGGGAGCGAGAGAAGCGAGATTGTGCCGACAGATCGTTCCAGTAAACTTAGGAGAGTGTCAGAAGCTTCAAGATCAGAGAGAGGGCCAACTCCGGCAGAAACAGGAATATCTTTTGAACCAAATAGAGTTGATAGTATAAAAGCCTTGGGAAGCAAGAGATTTCTACCAGACTCTCTACCCTTATCTTCCATTGTTATTTTTACTCAAACTCATTCATAGAAATGGATTTTACTTCTCTATATCTGTTCACTCTCTGTTATTTACGCATAAGTAGCTAAATCTGTTGAATGGGTTAAGAAGCACTTAGCTAGCATAACTGGGGATCTTCATTCCATGCAATTATCTTGTATTATGTATAATTCATTCGTCCATTAGAGATACTCAGGAGGGTAGTCTAAGGACAGGATCTAGGCTTGGAAAAGTCAGGTTAGAATCTAGGCTCGAGAAAGTCAGATTAGAACGCATAATCAAGATATACAAGCTTAGGAATAAGCACTGTTTGCTATTAACGCATCGCATGCATCCTAGAGATAGGATATGATTGTGTGCCGTCACCTTGTCTTTGTGTACATCTTGCATCATCGCATAAGAAAAGAGTAGAGAGTTAAAAATAAGCTCTATGGACACTTTTGCATTCAACATATGCGTCCTAAACTTAGGAGCACCGCATTTGCATTGGAAAATGATTTGTTGTGCATGAGTGTAGCATGATCGCATAGTTTGACGCATTCCCAGGTAACGCTGACCTTCTCAACCCGTTCCTCCGCATACTCAGTGCATCTATCACATACTCAAACTTTTCTCAAATCCGCCACATTTATTTATTTTATCACTGCAACCAACAACACCAAACAACTATTTGAGTTACCGGTTGCCGCAAAGTCTTCGTGAAAATTACCATCGCATACCATTTTCCCAAGTCCCTAAGTTCGACCCTGGACTTACCAGGAAACTCAGTGGGATTTATACTTGGATTCCACTGAGAAAACTTGTTGCTTAACGCAATTCCATCACTGCATTTCATTCCATATTTCCACCTTATAAAATAATGCATCATACACCTCAGCATAATGTTGTATCGAAGAGAAGAAACATAACCTTGTTGGACATGGTTCGATCAATGATGAGTTATGCTTCCTTATCGACTCGTTTTGGGGTTTTGCAATAGAGATTGCAGCTTATATCCTCAACTGTGTTCCTTCCAAGAGTGTTGCCATAACACCTTTTGAGTTGTGGAATAGGTTTAAAGCTAGTTTAAGTCACTTTCGCGTATGGGGTTGCCCAACACATGTGCTCAAGGCTAATCCTAAGAAACTGGAATCAAGTTCGAGGTTGTGCCTATTTGTAGGATACCCCAAAAGAACACGAGGAGGTTACTTTTAAGATCCTAAGGAAAACAAGGTGTTTGTATCGACAACACTACTTTTCTTGAGGAAGATCATATAAGATAGCACAGTCCACGAAGTAAAGTCATGTTGCATGAACTTTCCAAAGAAACTACTAAAACTTTAATAAGAGTTGTTGAAGAGCCTGCTACATTAACAAGAGTTATTGATGAAAGTTCATCTAGTAGGTCAAATCCACCTCAAGAGTCGAGGGAACCTCGACGTAGTGGGAGGGTTGCAAATCCACCTGTTCATTATATGGGTTTAACTAAAATCCTGGCTATGGTAGTCGATGGTGAGGTTGAGGATTCGTTGTTTTGCAAGAAGGCAATGGAGGATGTTGACCGAGATAATAGGTCAAAGCCATGGATCTCAAGATGAAGTTTGTGTATTTCAACTCAGTATGGGATCTTGTAGATCAATATGATGGGGTTAAACCTATAGGTTGTTAATGGATCTACAAGAGGAAACGGGGTGCTTATGGGAAGGTGCAAACCTTCAAGGCTAGACTTGTGGCAATGGGTTATACCCAGATGGAAGGAGTTGACTATGAAGAGATTTTCTCGCCTGTTGCCATGTTGAAGTCTATTTGCATCCTCCCATCCATTGCCTCATATTATGACTATGAGATATGGCAAATGGATGTCAAGACTGCCTTTCTGAATGGTAATCTCCAGGAAACCATTTATATGGTGCAACCCAAGGGATTCATAGCCTAAGGTCAAGAGTAAAAGGTTTGCAAGCTAAATCGGTCCATTTATGGACTGAAGCAGGTATCTCGATCTTGGAATATAAGGTTTGATACTACGATCAAATCTTACGGGTTTGACCAGAACATTGATGAGCCTTGTGTCTACAAGAAAATCATCAATAGTTCAGAAGTTTTCCTTGTATTATATGTAGACGATACCCTACTCATTGGGAATGACATAGGTTTACTAACTTCAGTTGAGAACTGGCTAACGACCCAATTCCAAATGAAAGATTTGGGAGAGGCTCAGTTTGTTCTTGAGATTAAGATCTTTTGGGATCGAAAGAACAAAGTGCTAGCGCTGTCACGGTCATCGTACATCGATAAGATGTAGATCAAGTACTCGATGCAGAACTTCAAAAGGGGCCTTTTGCCTTTTCTGCATGGAGTTACTTTGTCTAAAGAGCAGTGTCCTAAGACACCTCAAGAGGTTGAGGAAATGAGATGATTCCTATATGCATCTATCGTTGGCAATGTACGCGATATTATGTACTAGACCTGACATCTGCTATGCTGTGGGGATAGTCAGTGGATATCAGTCTAATCCAGCTGTCAAGAACATCCTTAAGTATCTTTGGAGAACGAAGGACTACATGCTTATATATGGTTATAAGGATTCGATCCTTACAGGATACACGGACTCTGATTTTCAAACTGATAAGAATTCTCAGAAATCCATATCAGGATCAATGTTCATTCTTAACGAAGGGGCTATAGTATGGCGAAGCACTAAGCAGAGGTGCATCGCTGACACCATCATGGAGGTCGAATATGTAGCGACTTGTGAAGCTGCTAAGGAGGCCTTTGGCTCGAGAAGTTTCTGACTGATCTGGAAGTTATTCCAGACATGTCTAGGCTCATCACCCTTTATTGTGATAATAATGGTGTTGTGGTGAACTCTAGGAGGCCTAGGAGTCAAAAGCGTGGCAAGCATATAGAATGAAAATACCATCTCATCAGAGAGATTGTGCATCGAGGGGACGTGATAGTCACAGAGATAGCTTCGAAGCACAATGTTGCTAAAAGCTATCAAGTCTTAAGCTCTCAATTCTCTCTACTCTCAAATTCTTGTCCTCCTTGCGCCTAAATTGGCCTAGAGTTTTTTTTGTGAGTTTTTTTTTTAGTGCTCAACTTGTGTATTTAGCCTTCAAGAGGTAATATTGTGAGGTTTTCTTTTAATTTTTGGGAATTGTATTAAGGTATGGGTACACCTTGGGTTGTGAGAAAAAGAAATGGGTTTGATCCTGAACCAATAAAAAGGATCTTGGATTTCTCTTTAGCCTAGGAAAAGAGAGTTGTGTGTCGGTTTGGCCTCATCTGCAAGAGGATCACTTAGTAAAATACCCAAGAAGGAGTCTTGGAGAGTGGAGTAGGCAATTTGCAGAATCACTATAATTTCCGATGTTTTCTCTTCTCTCCTCTTTTATTTCTTGTTTTCAAATTTTTTGCTTCTTGTCTTAGTTATTTTTTTAAATTTTCCAAATTACATGATTTAATTTTTAGTGTGTTATTTAAATTTATCCTTAATTAAATTGTCTTTAAATTTTGTCTTGCATAAATTTTCTTTAATCAAATTAGTGGGTTAACTTTATTGAGCATTGTTTGAAGATAAAATTATTTAAAAAAAAAAAAAAAAAAAAAAATTGGTAGTCAACCCTATTCATCCCCTTCCCCCCCCCAGTATTGCCTTTAGATCCTACAATTGGTATCAGAGCAGGTAGCTCGATTTTCTTATTTCAAACAGGTTTTGTATTTTTTTTCTTTATTCTACATTCTATTTTTTTTAATCTTATTAAATCTGGAATTGTTCTAATTTTTGCAAAAAGTTTGAAAAAATGAGTTTTAAAAGTCGTTTTCATTATAAATTTTTCTTCTTGAAAATGGGTTATTAAAACCTTATTTTTTTTCTCTACTTCTTAATCTTTGAAATCTTTTTGATTAAAATCTAAATTTTGGAAAAGTATTTCTCTTTAAAAATCTTTAAAAAAAAAAATTATTATATTCTCTTCCTCTTTCGAAAAACTTAATTGTTCGAGTTTATAGCAACTACTGGAATAAATGGGTATGGTGAAGGTTAATCTACCAGTAGGCCACCTTTGTTTGATGGAAATAATTATGCATGGTGGAAAACTAGGATGAGAATTTATTTGATTTCTATTGACTATAATCTATGGCAAATTGTTTTTAATGGTCATTTAATTCCTACTAAGATAGTTGATAATAAATATATTCATAAGGAAGAAAAAGAGTTTAATGATGAAGATAAAAAGAAGTTTTCTATTAATGCTAAAGCTATGAACTGTCTGTTTTGTGCTTTATATCCTGATGAGTTTAATCGAGTCTCTGCATGTAATTCTGCTAAAGAAATTTGGGATATACTTGAAGTAACTCATGAAGGAACTAATCAAGTTAAAGAGTCAAAGATTAGCATGTTAGTTCATAATTATGAATTGTTTAAAATGGATGCAAATGAAACTATATCTGAAATATTTACTAGGTTCACGAATATTGTTAATGCTTTGAAAGGATTAGGAAAATCTTATACCACCTCTAAAAATGTGAAAAAAATTCTTAGATTATTGCCTAAGAGTTGGGAAGCTAAGGTGACGGTGATCCAAGAAGCAAAAGACCTCTCAAAACTTCCACTAGATGAGCTCGTTGGATCTCTCATGACACATGAGATAATCATGAAGGCCAATGTGGAAGAAGATGTCAAAAAGAAGAAGAGCCTAACATTAAAGTCCACTAAAGTTCAAGAGGACTCTGAAACTGAAGCTGAACTAAATGATGAGGAGTTCACTTACTTGACCAAGAAGTTCAAAAAGCATTTTAGGAAAAGGAACTTCTCAAAGAAAGTCAACGATCAAGAAGGAAAAAGAGAAAAGAGCAACAGAGTACAATCATCTGTTATGAATGCAAAAAGCCTGGACACATGAAGCGAGACTGTCCTCAAAGAAAAGCCATTTCAAAGAAGAGCAGGAAGGCCATGAAAGCTACTTGGGACGAAAGCAATGAAAGCGAATCTGAAAACGAGGAAGAAGTAGCAAATCTGTGCGTTATGGCTTTTGGAGACGATGACGATGATGAGGTAAGTCCTGAAAAACCTTATTTTTGATGAGCTCATTGATGCATATAATGAAGTTAAAATTGAATTTGAAAAACTAGGTTGCAAATATATGCCTCTTAGGAAGAAAAATGCTAAATTAGCTCTTGAAAATAATAATTTATTAATTGAGCTAGATAATCTAAACGAGAAAAATGAGACATTAGGAAAAGATCTAGATTTATCTAAATCAAATTTGCATGCTTTAAAAGAAGAGTATAAATTATTAGAAAATAAAAATAAAGATATTTCAACTACTCTTTTAAAGTTTACAAATGGGAAAAATAATTTAGGTATCATGATGGGTAAGCAACAATGCATATTTGATAAAAGTGGCTTAGGTTATAGACCTCACAAAAAACAAAAGGAATTTACAAACTACTTTGTCAAAGAAGGTTCTATTACTTGTCATGCATGTGGAAAACATGGTCATAAAGCTTATGCATGCAATTTAAGAAAAATCAATACTATGAATGAAAACTGATTAGAGCGTCACGCCATCCGCCACATCAGCTGCCACGTCATCAATATTGATTGTTTGTGTGCCACGTCGGATGTCACGTTGGATTTCCTCTCCAATCTTCTTTTACTTATAACTTTCTCGTTTGAACTCCGTTTTGAGCGATTAGATCCTACGCCATCCCCTCATGATAAAAAGAGACACGGTTTATTAGCTGGACTATAAACCAATTGTTCAATAGATGATCAATGGTGACTTAAGGAGCAATATGTATTTATAGGGGTAAAATAGTAATATTGACCAAGCCATAAATATGAACGACCTATGAATGATCGACTTACTGATCATGGTTAAATCAAGTGGATAGAAATATATCTACAGTGAGGTGAGTGTAACTATCAAGCTATAGTGGTATGTCTCAGTAGTTAACGAATATTGATTAATTCGGATTAAAGATTTTAACCGATTAATCTCAAATCATTGGAACTCATGATCTGTAGGTCCATAAGGTTCCTCTACTAACTCATAAAAGATCAAACCTTTGATTAAAATATCGAGTGAGTTTGAAATGTTCAAATTCAATTTTAGGGTTTGGATTTGAAATGTTCAAAATCAATTTTAGGGTTTTGATAATTATATTCAATATAATTAACTTTAAATCAATTGAAATTAAACGTAATTGGAGATTTCAAAATATTTAGATAATTATTTAAATATTGATTACATGAAAAGGGATTCATTTTTTAATTAGGTGTTTTATTAATTTAATATTTGATATTAAATTATTATTTGATTAATTAAATTTAAATTAATTTCAAATTTAAAAAGGAAATTAATTTTTTTAAAAAAATTGAATTAAATTATATTTAATTTAATTTTAAATTAAATGTGATTAATTAATTTGAATTTGAAATTTGGAGTTTTCGTGGAATTATCCAAGTTTATTTCTTAGTGGATTTTTCCACAATTCAACACCTAGCCCACTTCTATAATGCAATTTGAAGTGTTAAGTTGCTGAAAGACTAAAGTGCTTGCATGTTTGTATTGATTAAATATTTCAATATTTTGAACTTAGAGGCATGCATTCAATTTTTTTAGAAAAATCTGCAGATTTCTTAAGTGGCTCTCAAACTCTCTCCAATTCATCTCCAATTCTCTTCCAATTCAGAGTTCTACCACTCAAATCCAAGGTTGAGAATAGTAAAGAAGACTCTCTTGGTGGTCTATTGAAGATTTGAAGGTCAAATTCATGGAGATTAGCAAGGATTTAGAGGAATTCTACAAAGGTTATAAATTATGAAACCCTCTTTGTATAAACTCGTGCTTTAGCATGCTTGTGACTCGAATTAAGTGTAATTAGAGTGCTTAATGATCATGTTAGCTTCCATTTTATGCATGTTTACTCTATCAGTCCTCCAGTAGGGATGAACGTCTTCAAACTGTTGTGGCCCACAATAGAGATGAACATCTTCAATTTGTTGTGTTGCCTTCAGTGGAGATAGACATCTTTAATTTGTTGTGTTGCCCCCAGTAGAGATGAACAACATCAATTTTTTTTGTAACGTCCCACGTAGGGTGATTGTGCCACTTCTTTTTTATGGACTGAACTTAAATTTCTTCGAGTTGCCTACGTAACCTTGAAGAAATAGATCAAGTCATGATGTAGTTTATGACGATTAATTTTTTTGCTTTTTTTTTTCTTTTTTGTCTTGACTGAACTTAAAGTTTCTTTCAAGTTGCCTACGTACCATTTATAATGACAGGGATCAAGTCATAATGTAGTTTAAAATATTTTTTTTAGGTTGTTCACCTTTTAAGCTCATGCAGGCCAGGAGCAACATGTAGTTTAGGCTCTTGCGATAAGGAGCTATTACATTTGCTTTTTCAAAACCTTTTACTTCCAACATGACTTTGATCATCCTCTTCATTTATGGGATTTTTCAATATAATGAGTTTTGGCTTCACCATCAAGGAACCTTTTGTACTTATATCAACAGACAACTTCCTTTTCATGCTTGAAGAAACACGATTGTGAATCTTCTTGTCTTGTTTTCTTCATGAAATGGTTTTGCCTGCAAGATTGTCATCTTTCTTGCATGTTGATCGCTTGTCATTTTGAGACAATCAAAAGCACATGTTGAAGTTCGATCTTTCTTTGATGTTGAGATTTTTGGCCTTTGAAGGATAAAGTTCATGTGGAAGTAGATGTTGGACATTCGTTTTATTCTTCTATCGTGACCATACTCAATCTTTGGAAGGCTAAAGATCGAGTAGTTGAAGGCTTGATATGATCAAAGAAATAAGTTCTTTGCTTGGTTTCTTTTGAATTATCGACTTCTTCAATAGTTGTATAATTATTGTTGACTTCCACTATATGACAGCATGACATGTAATAACTTCTAATACTTCATCTGGATGATTATCGAGGAAGTTTCTTGGGAGAAATTCTGCCAAAGTTACCGGTCATCAAAGTTCTGGGAAGTCCTCGTCTTCTTCCTTACCAGGCTTATGCTTCCATGCCTTTTTTCCCCTTTCCTTTTATGAGTCTTGTTTTTTCTTCTATAGCTTTGATAGGAGCGCGACTCTTTATGGGTGGAATTTGGTTGTCTTCTCTTTCGACAAGTCACAAGGATCCACCATTTTTCATTATCTTCAACAAGCCTGTCTTTCTTCTGGGAGTTTATCGTTTGAATCTCTTGTTGGAACCAAACAACTATAGGCTCAAAGGTTCCAAACTGGATCATGCTCTCTCTTTGATCGTAAGACGCAGACGGTGTCGAAACACTTGAAGTTGTCATTACCGTGGTGTGATTTGTTTGAGCTATTTCATCAAGATCCAACTCAATCTTTTTTTCACCAACTAACTTTAGAATCAGCTCCTTCAGAACGAAGCACCTTTCAATTGGATGACTAATGACCCGTTGATACTTGCAGTAGTTAGGATTATCTACTTTTCCTGCTTGTTCTGGTCGCATGCATTCTGGCAACTAAGTAAGCTGCTTCTCTAGCAGTTGCTTCTGAAGGTCCGCAACATCAAAATTAGATAATGGATAAACCTTGTCTTGTCTTTCTTCAAGAGTTGGGCGATACTTCTCCTACCATTATGCTTTCTTTTAAATATTGTTTCTTTTCCTTTGGAGGAAAAAATTAGCAGGGTCGTATTGATGATCATAGATTTTGTAATGGCACTATTCACAATTTTTTTAGTGCCTTTGATTTCTTTCTTATCCTTTTTTTCCCTTCAGGGACTAGAAAATCTTTAATTCCCCTGTTGACTCTGCTCAGTTCTATGTCATGAGCATGTGTCGCCAACTCCTCAAATATACGAGGTTTAATTCCTTGTAGGATGTAGAAAAGCTCCTAGTGGATGCACATCTCCACTGCAGACAACTCTGTGAGCCTATATTTGCAATCCAGACTTAGAGCTCTCAATTGACCGATGTAGTCGATGATTGACTCTCCCTTCCTCTGTCTGATACTTGTTAGCTCCATCATGCAGACGATATGCCTTGTGCTATAAAAGTGGTCGAGGAACTCTCTTTCCAACTATTCTCAGCTATCATTCACTTCCGGCTCTAGATCAGTATGTCAATTGAAAGCATTTCCTTACAAGGTACAGACAAAACTACTTGATTAGTTGGTCTCCTCTAGTTCCTGCATTTTCGTAGGTTTCAATGAAGTGAGCAACATGTTATTTTGGGTTGCTCTTTCCATCAAACTATTGGAACTTTGGAGGTTGGTACCCAGTAGACATTATGAGGTCGTCAATTCTCTTTGTGTACGACTTAGAGTACATAAAAGAAGCCTGAGATGAGCTTCCATACTGAGCTCTGATGGAGTTGATAATCATATCCTGCAGTTGCTGGACCTATAAGAAGACACTATAGTTGATTGTTGCAGCTGGTTTTGTTAGAGTTAAACAACATGCAACGGAAGTATCAAGGATCCATAAGCATTCTAATTCACTAATTTTGATAAAGACTAAAGCATGTTGTTCATAAAAATGGGTTTTCAGAACATACCTTTGAAGAACTCTTCAAGAAAACCGTTTGTACAACTGCTGTCTTCACTTTATATCAACATGAACCACCTCAAAGTCTTCCCTACTATGCTCTTATAGCTTTAGGCAGAGTTGTGGGACTCAATAACAGCTTGTAGATGTGGAGAAACAAGGGAAGCTCACAGCAGCAAGTTGAAGAAGACAACTTCTTCTTCACCACGATTTTCTCACAGAATTCTGTATTTCTCTCTTTTTTTTTTCATCTCCTTCTCCAACAACTCCAATCTTCTTTATATGTCAAGATGAACATGCAAAAAGATGGAGTGCATAGCTTGCAGCTCATGCTTGGAGAACCAAGGTAGAAAAGTTCATGGTTTGTGTGTGAGCATAAAAGACAATGATAATAAAAAATACTCTTTTCCATTATATGCCATGCAAAAACGATTTTTCCATTTCATTTTTAAAATACAAAATGACTTTTAAATCATTTTAATTTAAAATTTGATGTTTAAAAATAAAGTTTAAAAAAATAATTAATTTAATATCAAATATTAAATTCATTTTTGCAAAATAATCATCTTTATATATTTAAATCATATTTACATATTTTTTTTTCTCTTGTTCCATTTAATTTGAACGTTTCAAATTAATTTCTCAAGCTACCCTAAAGCGTACCCATTTACGAGTTAATTGGGGGACCTCGCGGACCTATAGATCATGGGCTCCAACAATCCGAGATTAATTGGGTAAACTCATTGGACCGATCTAACCCTCATTCGTTAACTAATGGGTGATTCCACTAAAGCCCATAGCTGAACTCCCCTCACTATAGATATATTATGTCCACTCGATATAACCATGATTAGTAAATTAACCCTTCACAGGTTGCTCGTAATAACGGTTGGGTTGAATCTCTTTTTTATCCCCGAAATTACCTCTTATTTCTTAAGTTCTACTGATCCCCTAATGAACAATTGATTTGTGATCCAATCAACAAATCGAATCCCTCTCAGACTAATGAGAGGGTGAGGCCTCTTGTTCAAGACCCATAATCAACACTTGAAGGGAACAACCTCTCTACTGACTCTAATCGGTTAGACGTGAATTCCCTCTTGCACCCTATTTTCCCAGCTATTCATCTGGTCTTATCCCCAAAATGGTAAACTTGTTGAGCAGAGGCAATTGGTCTACTCTCACCGATTTCATATCAAAGGATAATCCCGAACAAATAGGAGTTCATAGTTAGCTTAGGATTAAGGTTAAGTTACCTAGGTCATCGTTTTGAAATCATCAGTTTTAAATAGTAAACAACGTTATAAAGTAAGAGTGACAAGTTTCGTGGTCCGATATTGCATAAAACTCATTTGCACAGGACACCCCCACTCCTCATGTCTCAACATGTACGAATTAGGATCACTTCATATGTAGCACTTTACAACACTTTGTAACAATTACAGAGTAGGCCTCATCCAATAGTGTTACCAGAATAAGGTACCCAACCTTATTCATATACTATAGATCATTTTGACTATTTACTCGAACCTGATCCACTTGTATGTCTCCACATAAAGTTCAAGTACTCATATAATAGTTAAGAGACTTAGGTTTATTGGATTTCTAAAAATATATTCAACAACAACTTTATTGAATTCTCAAAATAAGTTCTAATGTTTACAAACCACGAGGTTTAGGACATAAAACCCAACAAACTCCCACTTGGACTAAAAGCATACAACAAACTACGAGTTTTAGGATATAAAACCCAACAGGCTTTCATGCAACATGGTGGCTACGGGTGACAGGTCCCGTGTAAGCGTCGCTTGCGACAGAAACTTTGGATGTGTCTTTCTTTGGTGCCATTTGTTGATTCGTTGACTTGGATGACAAGAGAGAGATAAGAGGTAGAAATGTCCCATTAGGTGTGCCAATTTTTTCACACGAGGTTGATATTAATGCAATGTGATTCGATCTCTAGTACTTGATCCTCTAATTCTCTCTCGATTGAATGTGTAGGCTTGATGTATGGAAGCGGAGCATGTGGATATTTTTTAAGTTAGAGTCTTGGAATAATGCTTGTATCTCCAGAGGACTTAAGTCTTCAAGTTGATCAGCTTTAGGAGTCATATAGTCTTCTAATTATAGAAAATTTCCTCTAGGCTTTCTGGAGTTTAGAATTTCTGACCCCTACAAATGAGGAGAGCTCCTTTATTTATAGAGCTCTCTGCTGGGTTTCGTGAGCTTGGGCTTAGTTGGTCCATGTACCTGGCCCTTGGGCTCAATTAGTTGGATTTAGGCCTATTTGGCATTTGACCCAACTAAACTTTTTTTTTTTTTTTTTTTTTTTTGCTCAATTGGCATTTAGCCCAAATAATAATATCAAATTGGACCAAAATATTTTTATTTAATCTAATGATCATAAAGAAAACATATGGCATTAATGGAATTCGCCAATTTGTGTCTTCAACTTTACTTTAGGACACATGTCAATTTCTAATTGGACCTAATTGGATGATTTGACAATTTTGTCATTAATTTGGTAAATGATATGGCAATTTGCGATTAGTTTGAAATTTCTTATTCAACGACAAGTTTCTGTAATCTCCTAAAAAAAATAAAGATATATTATTTTTAGGGCAAATATCAATTTTTATACCCCTAAATTTTGGGAGTTGTATCAATTTTAAACACTAGACTAATAATTATATCGATTTAAACTTTAAAATTTGGGGTTGTATCAATTTAAACCTTGAAATTTCATGAATATATCAGTTTAAACCCTGGACTTTTGTAAGTGTATCAATTTAAACCCCAAACTTGGGTTTAAATTGATATAACTCCAAAGTTCAAGGTTTAAATTGATATAGCTCCAAAGTTCAGGGTTTAAATTGATACAATTATTAGTTTAGGGTTTAAATTGGGGTTAATTAGAGAATTAAGGTGGTTTTTAGAAGTTAATTGGGAAAAATGGCTAGTTTTCAAACTATTTAGGAAAAAATGGGTGAAATTTTATTCTTATTGGAATGCATCGACTCAACATACGTATTCCACAGTTTTTTTTAATAATATGTTGACCAGTCAGAACTGAATGGGTCTAATTAAATAAAAATAAATAAAATCGAATTGAATGCGTCTTTTGAGCAAACACATTCCGCGAACGTTTTTTTAATAAATATTTAATTCTTTTACCCCTAAAATTAACAATAAGATTTTTAATTGATTATTTTAACATTAAATTTACAATAGAAAATTTAATTCTTTTAATATAAATTAACCATCTCATTAGTCTCGTTTTTTATAGTGATAATAATGTTATTCATTTTAATTTGATATACACAACAATCTTACTTTGATTAAAAGTGAGGTTTATTTGCTTAATTTGATATATTCGATATTAATTTCAATAATGCTTGATTCGTTTAATTCCAAACCATTGTTATTGTATTTTATATATGAAAAAAATATTCAATATTTATAAAGTTTGTACTTTGTTCCATTTTTTTTTTCATATATATACATTATTTAAAAATGATTATAGTTAATATTTATGAAATTTGCACTTTGTTCCCAAAATAATCTTAAAACTTTTAAAAGCTCCACTAATACCTTTAAACCAACAAATATATATATATATATATATATCTCGAATATATATTCACTATTTTTTTTTTTTTGAAATTGTTAAGAACTTATGTAAAAACATGGATATTAATTTTTAACAATTGAATTAATAATTTTCAAGGTGTAGACTAAAATTGCATTTTCTTACTTGAATTTGATTACAAGTACAATATTCTTTATTCATGACCAGAAGAAGATCCTCTATTACATCGAAATCGATCTTGTTGAGTCACATAGTATCCACAATCACCACAACCTCTTACACTTGATGATTGACCCTCCTCTATAAAATGTATGCCCTCATCACGATGTCGGTATGTCATGTACTGATCATGGAAATCTCGAAAACATGTGAAGTTTGCCCTTCTTCCATACTTAGCGTACGCAGAGTTATTGATAAAAAATCAAAAGTTAAGGGGATGACATCATGGAACTATGTGCAAAATGATCGAGTGGGGTTAATCGATATTCATTGTGAACATTAGGTCAATAGAAATATCCTGATGTCTTGCTGGATCACCCTGTTCTTCGATTAGAACATCACCATCGAAATATCACATTCGGTATACAGAGATGAGTCTACGCAAGACCCTTGTAGTAGATAATATCATATTTGGTAAACTAGACTGAAAAAGAATTGAAAAACACGTTAACGCTTAAAAAATTATATTGATATGCAATTAATCAATAAATTTAAACAATCTTAGTAAATAATAAACTCGTACCAACAAGTGATAGGATGCTCATGCTTTCGTTATATATTGCCTGCTCACAATCGAATATCATTCAATATATTTAGGCTCATTATCTACACCTTGGTTAATAAGAAGTCCATTATAACCAAATTTTGTAGATTTTCCCAAATTGAATTTTGAGGAGCCAAATATATAATACAGTCTCGCTCATGCCTGCTTCTTAGATCATGTGAATGGAGTCGAACATCTATATTGCAAAGTTGCAGAATTTATTACAACATCCCATATTGATGCTTCACACAATCTGGGTGATGCCACTCCACAACAAAAAAAAAAAAAAAAACATATGAGTGGACATCTAGATGTCCATATCTCATTACTCTCGAGACAATATATCAGCAATAGTTAGATGAAATGATTGTATGGTTCCAAAATACCCTGCATGTATATGTGTCAAAATATGAATGAATATAATGTTACTTGGTTAGATATAAGTGTATCCAGGATGAATCTATACTGTAATATAACATGTGGAATGCATTTTTTTTAATCGCAGTAAAACATGTGGAAGGCATAAGCGTATAATATTACTTGGTTTGACGTTTCGATTTTTTATTTAATGAATTGAATGCGTTTGTTGAGATATACTCAAATCTGACCGGTCAACATATTATTAAAAAAGTTGTGGAATGCGTTTGTTAAACACATTCTAATAAGGACGAAATTTCACCCTTTTTACCCAAATAGTTTGAAAACCATCTATTTTCCCAATTAAATTCTAAAATTATCTTATTTCTCCAATTAATCTATTTGAAGTGATATACCCCAAAATCCAGGGGTATAAATTGATATTTATCCTTATTTTTATTTTAACTCTAGGAGAGAAAAGTAATGTGAGAATTTTCTTTTACCAATGATTAGGTAGAGCACTACATCAGGTGAACTATACCTATTTTGATTTAAAAAATAATTTATGCTACTTATTATTATTATTTTTGTAACACATAGTTTTTAGATTTTTTTAAAATAATGTTTTTTAATATATAATGACAAAAATAGGGTAGGAGTGAAAGTATTGTCAAAAATAGGTTTTTAAATCGTGTACCCGGTACATGATTACACCTTAATCCGTACCCGATACACGATTAGCACTAAATCGTGTACTGGGTACACGAGTTCCTGTCGATCTGGCACGTGCAGTCTGTCGTGGCAATCATGCAGCGTTGACTGAGGTAATCGTGTACCCGCTACACGATTTCCTTAAGTCGTATACCCCGTATACGAATTCCTCCTCCATTAAATCGTGTCGCGCCCCTTCTTCTTCCTCATCCGAGCTTCTGCCTTTTCCATCCAAAACCATCTTCTACCTTTTATTGTTTCGTCTTCTCCGTCCAAAATCATCCGAACGCTTTTGTGGTAAAATTCTTTCCCTACGTTGTTTTCCAATATATAATCTTCCTATATATATCATTTTGTTTGCATTTGGGCTGAACTTAATGTGTAGTTTATGGATCCATGGTTTATTTGTTGGGTTGAATCTAGAAATATATGTATATATTTGTCTATTTGTTGGGGCTAATTTTGTCTAATGTAGTTTATTGACTTAGAAATTAGATTTTGTTGGGCTATTTTTCTGGATGATTATGTTTGTCTATTTGTTGGGCTTTTTTTTTTTTTTTATGATTAATTCATTGGATGATTGTGTATTTGATGGGTTGGATGTAGAAATATATTTATATGTTTATAAAAATGAAGATTGGTTCATATATATATTATTTTGTTTGCATTTGGGCTGAATTAAATGTATGATTTATGGATATATTATTTTGTTTTTATTTGGGCTGATTTAAATGTATAGTTTATGGATCTTAGATTTGGGTATAGTTTATGAATCTTAGATTTGGGTTGATTTAAATGTATAATATTTAGATATTATTTGTTGAACTTAGAAATTGAATTTTGTTGGGTTGACATATTAACATATTTTTTTGTCAACTATAACAGTTAAAAAAATCATAATAAATATGTCGATGCGTCTTGAAGATTTAGTTATTCTTGAACCTGAAAATGATGGAGATAGTGACATTGACGTTGAAGTTGATGAATTATTTGGAAACGACAGTAGTGGGGAACATGATCTTGAGTTGGTACCGTCGGATATGTTCACCCAAATAGATTGGGAAATTATAAATTCAACGTCTGAACTAGAGTCTACTTTGGAAGAAATGAATATAGGTGTAGATAATTGTAGTTTAATGAATGTTGTTTAATACCAAAGAAGATTTACAGCTTGCTGTAAAAAAATATTGTGTGACAAAACACTACGAAATTGTTGTAGTGGAATCAAATCAAGATCTTCGGTATATCGGATGTAAATCGTGGAGTGATGGTTGTGCTTGAAGGTTATAGGCATATCGGCGTAAAACTCATGGGATATTCGAAATCACCAAACTTCAAGGGGAATACTCATGTTTGTTTTCATAACTGGTACAAGATCATTCATAGCTTGATTCAAATTTTATGAGTATTGAAATTCAAATTTTAGTTAGAGTTGATTCTGGAGTACCTGTGGCCTTACTCCAAGAAGCAATTAAAAAACAATATGGCTGTAATGTAAATTATAGACGGGTGTGGCAAGCCAAGAGAAAAGTGTTGATTGCTGTGTTTGGTGATTTGGAGAAATTGTTGGGGTTTGTGCCCTAAAGTCTCGTGTCCAGTAGTTTGTAAACAATTTTGTACGAACACTTGTGATGTATAATATAAATGATATTTACTTCACTACTTGACTTTACACATTTAGATTTTATCACAAACCAATAAACATAAAATCTCTGGTTATCTTTATGTGACTCAAGCATGTATGTGGTGACATACAAGTGGATCATGTCTTGAGTGATAACCAAAATGGTCTGTAGTATATGGATATAGGAGGGAAACCTTATCCCGGTAACGCTACGGATGCGGCATGCTTTGTGGAATGGTCACAAGTATTGTGACTTATGACAGATGGTCTGATCCTGATCATTCGTGTAAAGAACATGCGAGTAGGGGCATCCTATAGAAAGAGTTTGTATAAGACCTGACCACGAAGTGTTAATGTCTCGTTATATAACACTGTTCATAATTGAGATTTTACTTCACTAGGATGACCGTAGGTAACATGACCTCAATCCTGAATGAGTTGGGAACTCCTACCATTGAGAGTGGTCCTTTGATTTGCATGGGTGCGAGTGGCCAGAACGCCGACTTAAACCTACCATTTTGGGAATTTGTCTGATTTGGGAGCTAGAAACTCAGCTATACAAGATGGAATTCACTCCTTCCTCGAGGCAGGAGTAAGTAGATAGATAGCTCCCTTAAGGGCTAATTCCAGGGCTTGAATGATGTGATGCCAATCACCTTGATAACTTGTAGAAATACAAGTTATTATGACTCAAAAGTTGGAACAATTAGGGTCTTTAATAATAAAATCTCATCATTTTTAGAGAAAACGCATGGAATTACTCGAACACTATCAAACTCATGTAAAATAATGTTTATTGCTAAAATATTGTGGCACTAACGCATGATATTGCAGGATTTCAACAAATATTCTAAGTGGTGCAAGCAATATCAAACGCATGGGCATGTGTCGGAGGGATTCAACGCAAGGAAGATTCATTGATTCAAGCTGTTTGTGTCAAATCACCACTTGTCAAGCATGGGCATCTGCAGCTGGCGGCGTCTGAAAAGCATCTGAGTGTCAAGCGGCTGACCAGGGTATGGAATTTAATGTTGCCCCATCATCAAGTTGGAGAAGACCGACGCCTATAAATAGAATGAATCCCACCATATGAAGGGATCTTTTTTTGAGCTCATTGTATAATTCTGAAATTTCGAGACATTAGAGATGTGTTATGGTGATGAGAAGAACACGAGAGGGAAGAGAACCACCATCACTACTAATCAATGAGTGGAGAAAGCTGAGCTCGGGAGAGAACTTTCTTCCATTTCTTCCACAAGTAGTTGTACACGAATTAGAATTGAGCCAAAGAGGACAAGAAATTGTACTATGCGACTTGACTCCTTTCATTTCATCTGAATTATCATTTTTTTGCCATCTCATTTGATTGAGTATTGGTTTTGTAAAGACAATCAGTTTCTTTATAAATTCACATATTTGATTTATTCCACTTCGCCACTGTTTATTTCTTGCTTTATGTTAGATGCATTTATAACTTCATGCAAATTCCATTTCTAAACGCTTGAGCCAACTAAATCACTTGGTAAAAGCCACTTTAGCTTGAATTATTCGAGAGAATAGGCAAACCAACATTAAGTTAGATACACTTGGTACATCTAGAGATAGACGCACTTGTGTTTTATTGCATCCTGTGACTGACGCATACATCCTAGAGATAGGATATTGTATGACATTCACATTGAGAAGTGCCGAATAGAAGTCCAACACATAAACAGAGATAAGTAAGTCATCTTATCCACATCATATTCTTGTTCGTATATATCTAACTTAGATCGACACATATCCCCTACGCTAAACTCCATTTTCACACGATCCCTTGTTTTCTACTTGGCCCTTTAGTATCTTCTTGCACTCACACAGCAGCTTAGTATAAATAACTCATTTCTGCATTCACTTAGGATATTTCTACAATAGCTACAACGCAAGCTCTGCGTTAGCTTGAATCTAAATCCCTGAGTTCGACCCTGGACTTACCAGGAACTTGAATTGGATTTATACTTGGATCTGATTTAGGAAAACTTGAACGTCTATAGAGGAGTGTCATGCGTTCCGTTGCACATCACTAACGCATCACTAACACATCACAAACGCATCAATGCATCATTCACATTTGCACTTATTTTTCCAATTACTTTATACAATACACTCTTAAGCTCGCATCACAAATTCAATGAACACACCTTCTCATGGCCCGAGAGGTGTTCACACATAGTAGGACTATGTTGTATTGTTCATTAAAGGGATCAGTGGTACTTAATGAGGAAGATGTAATTACAGGGGCAAAACGGTAAATTGGTCTACTGTAATTTCGAGCATATGTGAAGGGTCATCGTACTGATGATTGGTTATTCCAATGGACATAGAAATATATATATGGGAAGAAGAGTTTAACTGTTGGTCTTTAGTGGAATGCCTGGCAGTTAACGGATGGTGGATATCGTGACTAAAGAGTTTAGTCAGCTATTTATGTACCGTTTGAGCTTCGAGCCATAGGTCCACAAGGTCCCCTTAGTAGCTTAGATACAAGTTGAGAGTTAGTTGTTGGGTCAATTTGAAATGTTCAAATTGACAAGAGGGAGTTCGATTATATATGATATAATTGAACGAGTTAATTAAATATGATATAATTAACTTTATGTATGAGATACATTGATTTGGAGGAAATTAGATATAAATATGATTTATATCTAGTAGAGGAAAAATATTATAATTAATATTTGATATTAATTTATAAGTTATGAATGTGATGAGATCACATTCATTGGACGGTTATAAAGGAAATGGGAAGGTGCCTCTTCGTTCTAAATAACGGATGAGTGCTTTATAAATAACAGACAGTGTATTGATCTCGGTGTGTGCGGTTATGTGAAAAAGACAGTGTTATCATTTAGAAAATCAGTGCCTATACGATAGGGACTGCATGATCGCTTACATATACGATATTGCTAAGCGATCGCATATCGATTACATCGTCGCACGCTATTACCTAAACGATCGTTTACCTTTTTCTTAAGCGATCGTTGTGTACGATCACTCTTCCTCTTTCCCTCTATCAAATCCGAACAAAGTCCACACTTTGGATTCTTACTCCAAGAATACTGAGGGCTCTAGGTGGTGTTGTCTTCTCCGTTTCCTTCTATCTTAGTGGTGATTGTTCGAGGTAGACGATTGGGCTTCAAACTCGCAGTGAAGAATAAATCTTCATCTGGTATGATTTCTTGATCCCTTTATCATTATGAAAGTATGTTTGAATGTATTTGCGATAATTCTGTCACAATGAATTAGAAAGATCTGCTTTCGCTCGTAGGTACTCTTGAATAAGAGTTCCTTTAGAAATCATATTCAGAGCTTCCATATTGGTTGAGTGCTCTTGTTCATTACAATCCAGGAACACGAATAGATTGGTTTTTCCTTCCTTCTGATATGCCAAGTACGACCATTTTTTGATGAGCTTTTTGGTCATCTGGTCCTGCAATAGAAGGTTCAAACATTGTAGGCCATTAATCCAGATCGATGGAACTCATCTCTACAGAAAGTATAAGGGGAAATTATTGACCGCCTTATCTATTGATGCAAACGGACATATATTTCCCCTTGCTTTTACTATTGTTGAAGGTGAAAATTCGTCTAGTTGATCATGATTTTTGTGGATATTGCGTGAATATGTTAACCAACGAGAGGGTATTTGCTTGATTTCTGATAGACATAAGGGCATTCTTGCTGCAATTAATAATGAAGAGATTGGTTGGAGTGAACCTAGAGCGTATCATCGATATTGCCTTCGCCATGTTGCCAGTAATTTCAATACGAAATACAAATCAAAGCAACTAAAAAATTTGGTGTTTAAGGCAGGAAATCAACACCAAAGGCGCAAATTCATTCGATGCATGAAAGAATTGAAACAATTGCCCCCTGAATGTCTTGAATATTTTCCAAACATTGATTTGGAAAAATGGACTTAGTCACACAATGGTGGGTACCGCTATGGGTGGATGACAAGCAATGCAGCTGAATGCATGAATGGTGTTTTCAAAGGCGCTCGAATGTTACCAATAACTTCTTTGGTTAGGCTAACATTCTATCGCACAATACTATATTTTGAACGCCGGAGACAAGAAATCAGTGAAGCACTCGATCGTGGGGACATGTATGCAAAATATGCCCTAAAAAAACTTAAGAGGTGGGAAAAATGAGCATCTGCACATACGGTGATATCTATTGACAGGGAAAGTCAAACTGGCATAAGTATGATTTCTCCCTATAAAGGACAACACACCCAATTTTTGAACTTGAAAGAAGGAACATGTTCTTGCAATAAGTGGCAGTCATTCAAGATTCCATGGTCTCATGTAATTGCAGTTTGTAATTACATGTGTATGACATACATACCACTTATTGATGAATGCTGCAAATTGTCCAATTTCAAACGTTGTTATGAAGGTCGCTTCCATCCAATTCAACACCCAGATTATTGGCCAGAATTATCATTTACAGAAGTTCATCCAAATGCGGATTTACTAAGAGAACAAGGTCAGCCAAAAAGTACGTGCATACATAATGAAATGGATTGGAGAGAGGCAAGCCAAAAAGTGCGATGTACAGTTTGCAAGAGAGAAGGACATAACAAACACACTTGTCCACAACGTACATTAGGTGCTTCGTCATCGGGTCATTAGGTGTATTTTCTTTTACTAGTATTTTTTATGTAATTGTATATTTTATGTACTTGTATTTTTTATGTACTTTGTATGTATCTTTTATGTCATGAATTTTATTATGTAATGTAATTTGAACTTCTTAGGTAATAGAGTCTGGTTCTTTTAATCCTGTACAATTATACCAACAAAATACACATCGTTCACAATCAGTATGAGATAGTTCTTCCACTGTAGTGTTGAGTGTCGGAAAAGGGAGGTGACTGCACAACATATTGTCCTATCTAATCACAACATTGTTCCCTATGTTCAGCAAGCAGGTTTTCTTGGGGTTGCACAAAGTGGTTTTATCCAGCTTGATTGGCACCTTATTACTTCTTTAGTTAATCGTTGGAAACCAGAAACCCACACATTTCATCTACCTTGTGAGGAATGTATGATTATGCTGCATGATATTGTCATACATTTTGGGTTATGAGTGGATGGACAACCATTGACAGGTTCACTACAGTATGACTGGAAGAACGTTTGTGAAGAGTTCTTAGGCGCTCTACCAGAGGATCTAAAAGGATCGAGATTGAGTATCCCTTGGTTGGCGTCCCAGTTTTAAAATTACCTCCCGATGCCGACGACATCAGCGTACATAAGTATGCACAAGCATACATCATGCAGCTTATTGGAGGATTTTTGTTTGCTGACAAGTCAAATACTCTAGTGCATCTCATGTTCCTGCCACTATTGTCTGATTTCGAGCACGCTGGTACGTACTCGTGGGATGGTGCTGTCTTGCATGGTTGTATATAGAATTTTGTCGGGCTTTCAATGCACAAGTGTTGGAAATAGCGGGGCCAATGATACTACTACAAGTATGAGTTTATGACAGATTTCCAATTATAACACCACAAGTTCAACTACAGGCCCAGGATCATCGTCTACTTAGTGCCATATATTATTTCATTTATATATTTATTTCGTTACCATTTTATATAAGAATATAAATTAATTGTATTTTTTATAATTTTAGATGGAGTGTGTTGAATGAGAAATTTTGGACTAATCACAAGTTGCTAGGTCATTTACTAAATTAATGATGAAATTCCAAATCATTAAATTTGGGCTCAACTAGGAGTTGACATATGTCTTGAATTGAAGTTGAAGACAAATTTCGATGACGCTACGTGTTTTTATCATGACTGTTGAATTTGATAAGATTAATTTGACCCAATTTGATATTATTATTTGGGTCAAAGTCCAACTAAGCCCAAAAATAAGTTGAATTTGACCAAAATGTCAAATCAGGCCTAAATCCGATTAATCGAGCCCAAAGGCCAGACCTATGGACCAACTAAGCCCAAGTCCAACTAATTGGGTCCAAAGGGCAGGCCCATGGATCAACCGAGCCCAAGCCCACCTGTGAACTCTATAAATAGAGAAGCTCTTCTTATTTTGAGGGGTCAACAATTCTTTACTCTAGAGATCTTATAGGGAATTCTCTATAATCAGAAGACTCCTGACTCTTGAAGCTGACCACGCCTGAAGACCTTTGAAGATGCAAGTATCCTGAAGACTAAAGTCTTTTGAAGATACAAGCATTCTAACCATGCTCGAAGGCTGAAGTCCTTCGAAGATACAAACATTCTGAAGATTGAAGCCCTTTGAAGATGCAAGCATCCTGAAGACTGAAGTCCTCTAAAGATACAAACATTCTGACCACTCTTGAAGACTGGAGTCTTTTGAAGATACAAACAATTCTACATTTAGAGAACCTAGAGAAAATTCATCAACAAGCATGAAACTCCAAAGACTCATGAAGCTGCACTTCTAGAAGACAAAAGACCCTTGAAGACACAAACACTCTTCCAAGACTTCTACTTCAAGAACGTTCGGTGCTTTTCTTCTTCAAGTCAAGCACATCCACCAAACCAAGAGAGAATCAAAGAATCAAGTACTAAAGATCGAACCACATCGCATCAAATTAACCTCAACATCAACACCAACTCAAGTTCAACTCCATGAAACAAGTTTCTCCGAAAACCTCGTGCGAACACTAATCCTCTAAGAAGATCAACAAGCCCAAAGACCATTCATCCAAGAAGGTCAAAAAGCCCAAAGGTCGATCACCCAAGAAGATCAACAAGCCCAAAGGCCAATCGTTCAAGAAGATCAAACCAACTTAAAGATTATAGTTTATTTTGAAAGCATCAAAATACCATGTATTAGAGATTGTACTCGCTTTCCACGAAATTAATAAAAATACAACGTACAAGTTCCACGAAATAAATTTCTTTTGAAATCTCGTGCGAATAAAGTGGTGTATTAGCTGCCTTTGAACAGTCAGCAGATATGTTGCTCGTGTATAGAAAAATATTTGACACGTTGATGCACAATCAGGTAGAAAATGTATATATAAATGAATATTTAAAGCGTTTTAGATGTATACTTATTATTATTTTTTGTTAGATTATTTGGATGCCATACACACAATAGATTTGGTTATCTTTACCTGATTATTTTCGTGATGGTGAAGACATCTGGTTGGCCGTTAGCCCTCTTATATGCTTCCATATAGTAAAGTGGCATCATCCTGATTGTGTGTTGAGATAGTTCGGTCTGCGACAAACGATACCTCTCCCAACATTACACCAGATCGATTTGAGAGGTAAGCACGACCAAGACTGACATCGAATTCATGCAGAGTATTTATCCTACTAGCATGAACGACATGATTGTTGTACACAGGGAGAATTAATAAATGGACCAGCTATATCATACGACTACTTTTCCTGGTACAATTCAATCACGAGGCGACTATTACTGCATGGTAAGAGATTTAAAATAGACATTTTCCATATATATGATATGAATATTTTTTAATATTTATTATACAAAATAATTTTATTGGTGATGTTCAACGATATTCAGTGCAGAACAACTTACCAAACTTGGGTTCAATGTGTCAGCAAACATTGGTCAACGTAGATCGAAGACGTATTCGTCGTAGACGACAGCGAACCTAATTTAGAGGGACACGAAGACAACCCCCATGAGGGGTTAGGGCCAGAGGTCGTTTTTAAATTTCATATAAACTTTCATTTTCAAATTGTAAAGTAATGAACTAATTGTAAATATTCTTTAATACCATTACATTTTTTTTTTATAAATATGAGTGCAAGATGTTTTCATGGTAGATTAAATATATAATTAAGTTTAATAATGAGGGAATTCGTGGACCCATTCCTAAAGTCTTAATATTGTTGTACATCTACAATTAAAAAAAAATTAGTCAACACACTTAAAAAAAACAAATTGTGGACCGGGTCCACGAATTTACATCTGACCAGTCAACCAGTCAGCCAATGTGGTGCTGACTAGATTAAATGGTACTTGTATATCGGGTACACGAGTTTACCACATAGCAATTGTGTACCCGTACACGATTTCACTACCCCAATTTTATCAATATTTTCTTCAAACACCTATTTTTAGAAAAAGTTTTCATCTTACCCTATTTCTGTCCTTATATATTAAAAAAACATTGTTTTTTTTTTAAAATCTAATTTTTACATATTTTTTTCTGGAAAAAAACTATGGTGCATCAATTTTCATAAAAGATAAAACACATGAAAAATTTAAAAAAATAACGGAAGTTGCGTGAAGGAAGGAAACCTATATATTAATCTGGCCACCATACTCCCGCCAAATAGCAAAACCCTAAACCCTCGCCCCTTTCATTCCCGCCTTCAAATTCCGGCGGAGTACAATGGTATAGCCGCCGATTCAACTACAGGATATTGAATGTAAAACCACTGAAATCTAACGCACGCAATCGGAGTTTAGAGCATGTACGGACGACCATCCAGTTTCGGTGCTCGCGGCTCCGGCCGGCGGCAGCCTCAGCAGCAGCAACCGCCGCCAGAAACGCAGTTTCCAGCAGCGCCATACCTGAATCCCGATGTCGCGGTTCAAAACCTCAATCATCTTCTTCAAACTCAAATCGGGTTCATGCCTCATCAGAACGTCAACTTCCCCATGCAGACCTCGAACTTGCCGATGCAAAATATTGGCTTTCAGTTTTCACAACCTTCCAATCCTGGTTTACACTTTCCACAAGCTCCAAATCCCGGTTTCCACTCTTCACAATCTCCCAATCCGGGTTTCCGTCCTCCACAACCTTCCAAAGCAGGTTCACAGCCGCAAAGTTCGACTAAGAAGCTGGCAGGAGGCATCTTGATGATCAACCACACTGTAGCCAAGGCACACAGCGATCTTCTTGCGGCCGGGGAAAGCATCTCAGCTTGGAAGGTCTCTCAATCAGCACTTTCAATTCTCCAGGTTGATACCTGGGATTCTTTAGGGTACCGTATGCAGGAAATCGATGCCCTTCACCGCCTCATGATGATGGAAGGGAAGGTAGCGTGAGAAAATACGTCTTTAACTTCTCTCTCTCTCTTCTGTTTGATTTATCTGGTAATTATTGGGGATAAAGTCTATTTTAAGTATGGATTCTCCGGGAACTTGGGTGGACTTGAATTATAAGCATTAGTCTACTAGGGCCTTTAATAAACTCAGGAATTAGGGTTGAGGAGAGGGAGACTGACAATCCCTTCCAGTTGAAGTTTAAATTTTAAAAACGGAAGATGTCAAATTTTTGAATATTGTAGATATAATCGTTCGCAACAGGCTTCTTTTGTTTTCTCTGCAGTTCTGGGCAATAATCGTTCCGCAAGCATTGATAACTAGTGATGTTGTATCTTTGGTTGCTCAATGACTGTAGTCTGAGCTGATTAAAACTATTAACTATAAGTCAGGGATAATGCTTTATAGATTTTACTATAAAGGAAAAAAGAATTTAGATCAGCTTTCAAAGAAAGACAAAATTTAAATTAGCTTAAAAAATTATTCTTCAACTCTAAGATAGTTTCTTCGACTTTTTTCATTTATCTGTTTTCCTTTAATTTTTCCCCTAAAAAATCTCTGGAATAAGTTCTATAGATCGTCATTAGGGGGAAGATTTGATAATTTTTGCGTTCTTCTCCCACTATCTATAGAACCAAAATATCACATGTGAACCAGATACTATGGATGAGAAGGTCAATTGACTTATTGAGTTTGTGTCAGTCTGTAATAGTAGCAATAGAGATAATGGAAGGTCACACCATATTTTTGATAAACATAAATGGGGGGTTACAAATTTCCGGTCAAAAGTATATTACCGTCAACAAGTTATTGATATTGTCTGTATTGGTTTAGATCAATTCATTTATTCACTGCTTTGTGGGGGTGAGAAGAATTACTACGTTATATGAATTGGAGAAGGCTATATGCAAGGATGAGGGAGTTAGGAAATTTGAAGAGTTGAGACTGGGCCCTTTTCTGCGTCATCCTCTTGTTTTGCATTATTTCTCAGTGAATTCTGAGGTAACTGAAGTATGTAAAATAAAGAGTGAGGATATTATTTCTTTTCTATCTGAGTTCATGGATCAGGATGTTTGTAGTAATAAAAATATTACGGTCGAAGACTTTTTGGACTTCATTTCCAGGAAGCGATCGGTCACAAAGAGGGAAATGCTGGGCATACGTGTTCAAAACTTGGGGTACGTAATTTTATTCTCCTGGGCATTACATCACCAGTAGAAGAACAAGAATATTTAAATTTATGGTTCATGCATTTATAGATATAAATGTTTGATATGATGCAGGCTAGTTTGTATTTTTATTTTGATGTTATGAATTTGCTTTTGGCTTTATGAGTAAGATGAACTAGTTGTTGTAGGACCCATATTTCTGTTATCCGAAAAGCTAGGAGATCAGAAGATGATATTCTCAGTAAGTATCTGACAAACTCTGATGAGAAACGCCGGAAGCGGCCTCTTTTCTCATTGCAGAAGCAAAAGTTAGATGAGCGTTTTAGTGCAATATCTCAGCGAGTTGAATCATTTTCCTCTGTTCACAAAGACTTTTGTGGCAAGCATGTTAGATTTGATTCTTCAAGCTCCGAAGACGAAGGCTGTGATGATAACGCACATGAGGAAAAAAAGAATGGCACTGACTTAAGCTCTGGTCTAAAGCTTTCATTGCAAAGCAATAAAAGTTCCGATCGTTCAAGTAGCTGTCCTTACCCATCTGCAACTGAAGAGATGACGCGACTTGGGTTGAAAGGTGAAGTAAGTGGCCATGCCACTCCTATTGGCAGCCAAAACCACAGTATAGGTAATAGTACATCCAAAAGGAAAAGGAGATACAGACATCAAAGGCACAATACTTCTGGATCCCCAACATTAGGTAAAAAAGTTAAGGTAGAATCCAGCATCCTTGACAAAGATAGTTTTGATAATTCAGATGAAGGTAGTGGCGTTGAAGCTGAATATAAAATTACAAATAATTCTTTGAGGATGTTCATTGCAACATGGAAGGATGGATGTAGAGATATGACTGTGGCTGAGGTGTGCTACTTCTTTTTGCTTTTATTGATTTCCAGTGCCATATATTTGTGTGTATATATATCCCTGTATGCATTAAATTTATTTATACTTCCCATCTCTTCTTATGTTAATATAAAGTTCTGCATGTAACACACAAAAGATGCTAACTACTTAATGTTAATTTAGACTTTCCCAGTGATTAGCTCATTCTGTTAAGTGGTTTCTAGAAAATTGACCTCAAAATCAAAACTAAGTTTTTTATTGTCATACTTTTACTTTTATATGTTTCTATTTCTTATAAATGAAATTTAATTTTGAATTTCTCTAGTGTATACCCTGTATTATTTCATTTTTTCTAACTTTTCATTGGTAGGTGACAAGGAAGAAAATAATGTTCAAGGATACGATCTCTAAAAGGGAGAAGGAATAAATAAAACACCCAAAGAAACAATAGAACACCAAAAATACAAGAGACTGAAAAAACAAAACAGAGGAACCAAAACCATCAAACCAAACTGCAAAAGCTACTTGGTTTAGGTTAAAAAAAAACTGCAAAAGCTACACCAGAAAAAACATCACTTTGAAATTTCTTTTGAAACAAAAATATTACTGCCAATGAAAAGAGGCTAATGTTCGAAATATAATGAGATATAAGAAGTAAAAGAAACTACGGAAACAAAGGAAACATGAATTAACAGGCGCACCCGACTATCTCAACTAGGTTGACACACCCATAATGCCCCCATCACATCCCAACACAGAGAATTATATAATAAGTATCTCAAGACTTTGAAAATTCAAAGACAACATTGAAGACGGAAGCTTTTATCTATTATTATTATTTTTATAATAAGAAACGATGTCATTATTAGATGAAATAAAGGAGAACAAACTCCGACACCTGTTAGTGTGTTTCAAAAGAGCTCTTCAATTGGAGATTAAATAAGCGAGGCTGTAATGAGTAAAAAGATATGATATAGACTAAAAGAAGGCAGTAAATATAACCCTATCCAAAAAACAATCAAATGAGGAGGAAATATCTCTGAAAAGACTACCATTTAGTTCACCCCAAATCAGCCACAAAAATGCACAAATTAGGGCTAAACATAGAACTCTTTTGGTGCCACCAAAAGGATGCCCGCCAAAATTGAAGGCAAGATGTTCCAAACATTGTAAGGGTAAGTGAATGAAAGATGTCCTGAATTATCAACATTGGATTCACACATAATGCACTGAGGAATATGAATGTAGAGCATACACGCTGCAACTGATCAGCCTATTAATAGCTCCAAAACTAAGCTCCCAAAGAAAATTTTTAATTTTCTTAGGATAATAGTCCTTCCAAATCACGTAATAAAGCTCCTTTAAGAGATTGATTAACAAAGCTCACTAAGTCTTCCAAAGAGATTTGAGGAACATGCAAAAAGGATCAAAGAGCCACAACCAAGTATCCAAGGTAGGCCGTAATCTGATTGTTGATAGAAGATGTGAAAGGTTAGCCCATTAAAATATTCAAGCTCTGTTAGATTACATACTTGCCAAAGTATGATTTAGGTGCAAATCAAGAAGAGAGAGTTGAGGAAACACGGTAGTAACAATAACAAGGCCACAACCAAGCCAATAGTCTCTCCAAAACAATGTCTGAGATCCATTTCCAAGACAATTTGAACCCAACTAGCAACCAAATCAATAATGTGATGAATAAATCTTCACCATGCTGAAGGGGTTGAGGCCAATGTCTCTCAATTGAAGAAACATAATATTTTTTTTGGATAAGACTCTTGAGTTCTCTTCAGTAAGGAATCTCCAAGGCCATTTTGAAATTACAGTGTCTAAAATTACTGATGCCAAGACCCTCCATCCATTTTTGAAGTTGAGTATATTCCAATTCACATCGTGCACACCACCATCTCCACAAGAAAAAATCATGAATCAACTTATCCAAAACCTGAATAACATTAGAGGGAATTGGGTCTCAAACCAAACTCTAGAAATCTATCAAAAATTAATCTCTCCTCAAAATGAGAGAGGAGGGTCTTATTTATAGAAGAAATTAGTTACAAAATGATTATCTAACTATAGCAATTAACAATTAGCTAATCAATTAACATCTTCCTACGTAATTACAAAAAAGGGCCCTCCGGCCTTACATCAAATCCACCCCTCCCAAATCAAACTCGCCCTCGAGTGAACTAGGAAGCTAAATTAAAATCATTCAGTGCATGGTATGGCTTCAAATCAGCAACATTGAAGACGAGGTTGACATGTAGATCTTCTAGTAGCTCAATTCGATAAGCATTGGTACCATATTTTGCTAGTATTTTACATGGTCCAAGCTGTCTACCCTTCAATTTATTATAAGTTCCCGTAGGAAATTTGCTTTTGCGTAAATGAACCATCACAGGATCTCCTTCTTGAAATGTTACTTCTCTTCTTGACTTATCCTTAGCTTCTTTGTAGGATAAAGTTGTTTTTTTTCTAAATGATCATGGGCTTCCTTGTGTAATTCTTGAATTCTCTCCGCCATATTTTCAGCTTCCATACTAAGTTGGCAAGGTCAAATGTGAGTCTTGGAACTCGAGTGTAAACTATTTCAAATGGGTCTTCTAGTTGATCTGTTTCTCATGTTATTGAAAGCAAACTCGGCTTGTGCAAGGGCTAAGTCCCATTGTTTAGGTTTAGATACACTTAAACATCGTATAAGATTCCCCAAAATTTTGTTGGTCACCTCCCTTTGAGTGTCTATTCGAGGATGAGATGTGGTACTAAATTTCAATGTAGTGTCAAATTTCTTCCATAGAACATGCCAAAAATGGTTAAGAAACTTGATATCTCTGTATGACACAATGGACGACACTCCATGGAGTCTAACAACTTCCCTAAAGAAGAGGTTAGCAATGTAAACCACATCATTTGTTTTCTTGCAAGCTAAAAAAATGAGACATCTTGCTGAATTGATCAACAACTACCATAACTGCATCATATCCCCATTGTGTTTTAGGATGACCAAGTACAAAATCAACCAATAAGTCTCCCCAAATGGTTGTGGGAATAGGTAAAGGTGTGTATAAGCCGGCATTTGTGGAAGTTCCTTTGGCTCTCTGGAAAATGGCACACCTTTTAACAAAGTTATTAGTGTCTCTTCAAAATTTGTGGCCAATAGAATCTTATAGAGGCTAATTCAGGAGTCTTATCTTGACCTTCCCCCCCACCCTGAGTGAGCTTCCTTTATCAAAGCCTCGTGAAGAGAGGCATGTGTGTATTCTTCATCTTTGAATAGGAAACCATCTACGATATGAAAATCTACTGAAACTATGTGATTAGTGCAATTGTACCATACTTTCCCAAAGTCTACATCTTCATCATATAATTCCGGGAGATGGCTGAATGTAATCACTTCAGTAGAGAGAATGGTTAGGAATGAACTCTTACGATTCAAGGCATCGGCCACCTTGTTCTCTTTGCCGGCTTGATGTTTAATAAGAAAATCAAACCGTTGGATGTATGAAATCCATCTTGCATGCATTCTGCTTATGTTCTTTTGAGCTTGCAAGTATTTTAATGAAAAGTGATCGGTTAATAAAAGGAATTCCTTGGATATTAAGTAGTGCTCCCACTGCTTTGATACTCGGACAAGAGCATATAACTCTTGTTTATAAGTGCTCCAAGCTTGCTTTGAAGGACTAAGCTTCTCACTAAAATATTCAACCGAATGCCCTTGCTGAGATAGGACAGCCCCAATTTCTACATCACAGGCATCCACTGCTACGTCAAAAGGGTTTAAGAATTCTGGAAGCTTTAAGACAGGACTGGTACTAAGCCTTTCTTTGATATTTTCAAAGCTGTCTTGCTGTTTTTGTCCCCAAAAGAAGTTACCTTTCTTCAAGCAATCTGTGATAGGGGCTGTGATTGAGCTGAAGTTCTTAATGAACTTTCTATAGAAGGATGCTAGGCCAAGGAAGGCTTGAATATCCTTGACTAATGTAGGAAACGACCAGCATCTAATTGCTTCAATTTTCTTCTCATCCATCCTTATTTGATCTTTGCCAATGAGGAAGCAAGAAATGAAATTTCTTAAACAAGGAAAATGCATTTCTTTATCAATTCATTCTCGAACAAAGCTTGAAATAGGTCATGTAGGTGCTGCAAATGTTCTTCTTCATTCTTGCTATACACCAAAATGTCATCAAAATAAACTACAATGAATTTTTTAAGGAACGGATAGTACTTGGTTCATGAGCCTCATAAATGTGCTAGGGGCATTTGATAGTCCTAATGGCAAGATAAGCTGTTTTCCACTCATCGTTCGGCCTTATTCGTATTTGATGATAGTCACTCTTCAAATCAACCTTTGAGAAGACCAATGCCCCTCAAAGTTGATCAAGTCAGTCATTGATTCTTGGGATTGGGAAGCTGTATTTCACAGTTATTCGGTTGATTGCTCGGCTATCTACGCACATCCTCCAACTTCCATCCTTCTTTGGGGTAAGAAGGGCGGGCACTGCACATGGACTCAAGCTTGGTTGGATGTGACCTTTCTTGAGGAGTTCTTCAATGTGTTGGTGTAGAATTTCATACTCCTTTGGGCTCATTCAATAATGTGGTAAATGAGGAAGTGAAGCTCCCAGAATTAGGTCAATGTTGTGTTGAATCTCATGTAGAGGAGGTAAGTTCATAGGATCTTCTTTAATTTTCTGAAAATTTTCAAACAAGGCTTGTACTTGGGAAGGAATTTTGTGGTATGTTTCTTCCACTTTACTACCTGAAACTACCTGAAACTACTAACCCCAAGATGTTAGCTTCCCTTTCTCTAGCAAATTTCTTTCCAATGATTGTGATGAAGAGATGGTTGCTCTTGCTCTTCTTGGAGTCGATTCCATCTTCATTCTTCTTGTTTAAAGGCAACAATGCTACCTTCTTGTCCATCCATTGAAACTCGTAAGTATTTTCCCTCCCTTTGTGTATAGTCCGAGTATCATATTGTCATGGACGTCCCAACAAGACATGGCATACATCCATTTCTAGCACGGCGCACACTGCTTGATCTTTGTAGCTATTTCCAATTGTAAGAGGGGCTGAACAAACCTCACTAACCTGTGCTTCACCTCCCTTCTTAATCCACCCGACTTTATATGGACTAGGATGAGGTTCCACCTTGAGATTTGGCGCTATCATGAGCTTCTTCGACACAAAGTTTTCATTGCTGCCACTGTCAATAATGACATTACATACGTTGGTATGGATTGTACAACGGGTTTTGAAAAGGCAATGCCTTTGTGGGTGAGATTCTCCCTTTGGGGCAATCAAAATTCGTTGAAGAATGCAAGATAGTCTATCCCCCTTATCGGGTTCAAGAAATTCTCTCCTCCTCCTCTAATCCCTCATCGTCTCTGCAAGAATCATCTTCTTCATCTATAAGTGCAATTGTTTTGCGTTGAGGGCAAGCATTGAAAAGGTGCCCACTTTGGTCGCATCGAAAGCATTTGCCAAGTGAGAGATGATCGTATGAATTTCAGGCCTTCTTCTTGAGTTCAAGATCTTCTTTCTTTTCATTCTTATCTTCGGGTTTATCTTGCTCCTTTCTCCTTTGAGGATGATGGCTGATTGGGAGATGTATTCGGCAGGCCACTCTTCTTGTTTAAGGTGTCTCCCATGGCCTTCTTCTTGAAACTCTCCTGGAGCATGACTCATTTAATTCTTCTACTGTTTCAGCAAAAGAAATTGCTTCGGCAAGAGTATGAAAAGGTTGGAGCTTCACCTTTTCTTTGATTTCCAGCTGTAGACCTCCAACAAATCAAGCAATTAAATGTTGTTCATTCTCCAACAGATTGTTCATTCTCCATCTGGCTTCTTGATCTCCTCGGGGACGAGTCTACTCTTAAGGAGGGGCAGAATATGGTGTAAGTGCCAAGAAGGCCTTTTTTGTAATACTAATCAAAGAGTTGGTTCATTTGAAAAATTGTTTCACATTTGGCATTACACCACACCATCAATAATCTACTCAAATGGGTATGGTCCATTCCTACATGACAATAATATTACGCCACAATGTGTTAGGTTCGTTGGAGAATTGCTACAACCATACTGTCAACAAGGCCTCATTTCTAATCTTAGGTTACCAATGTCTAAACCTTTGCCTCCATCGACTTTGAGAGTTCGAGACAACTCCCACCTAACTAGATCATACCCTCCATCCTCTTCAAGAAGATTTTTTTTTTTTCCTGGATTTTCTCCATCACTGAGTTCCAGAACAACACGCTGTTTGGATTACAACCTAATGGAAGTCTCAATACAAACTGGGGAGTTGGCTATAACCTCACGTCCCACCAAAGAAGCCCATGAGTTCACTTTAGATGAATCACAATTTAAGCTGATCATAATAGTTTTTCCCCTATCAATCTTAAGACCCGTAATAGCTTCAATGAAGGACAGAAAATGATTCAGATTAAAACAGGAACTCTCCATCCCTGAGCCAAAAATAGGGAAAAGAAAAAAGATAAAAAAAAAAGTATCATTAGCAAACTGAAAATGTGAAAGATGAAGAGTATCGACAGAAATGGCATCCATCTGAAGCACTAAATGCAACAATTTCCAACTGCTCAGCGTCTAACCACCGTGGCTTTATATCTTCATTAAAGACCCTGTCATGCAATAAAACAACATCGATTTCTTCTACAATACGAACTATTTTTGTTTCCCATAAATAAAATTTATATGGAAATAATTTATGTAATATTCTATTCCCTCACTTGTGTAATAGCAAAGACTAAATTTGAATGAAATGATTCTCTCTCTCAAAATGAGGGGAGGGGACTTTGTTTATAGGGGGAAGTAATTACAAGATGTAAGAATGCTAACAAATTCACTTAACAAACATAACAAACTAACAATTAACTAACTCCTATCCCTTTAGCGAGTTTTTACAAAAGGGCCATTTCGGCCTTACACCACTCACAATATATTGACAAGTTTCAGGAAGATAAGCCCTAAGGCTATACAAAATGCTCCCAGCCATTGCTGGTAATTTCTCCTTCCCAAAATCAAAATAAACATGAATAATCTTTTCGTTCACAGTTTGTGACTAGAAGGCGGCTCTCTCTTTTAAATTTCTTGACCTCAACTTTTCCTTCAAAAAGACATTAGATTGGCTTCCATAAGTGCCTTTTGAGATGCTAGCTAAAAAACAGCTTTAATTTTATGGAGAAATATTATTAGGGGTTTTGTTCCGTTTGGTCCTTGGTGAGAAAGTAACAATGGGATCTAGAATGATTATTTCAAGTATTATTATTTTTTTTTTAAATTTTTAAATATTGTTATTTATTTTTAAATTTAATGAATCAATTAATTAAAATTTTTCCATGCTTTTTGGCAAAATGTACAGCACATGTTCTCAAATTGAAGTGCCCATCGTAAGAATTTTTGTAATTACAGAAGCTTTTGATAATGTTAGGGAATTTCCCCCTTCCCTTTCCTCCTTGGCAGAGGGATCTCTCTTCCACTGGGCTTTTTGACTGTTCCCTTTTATTTAGTGAAAGTTTGTCTCTTGTAAAAAAGAAAATAATAATAAAAAATAAATAATGGTACCCAAAAGGCATTGGATGGTTGTTTATTTACTTGTTGAGCATTTAGAATTGGATTTGGGAGCAGGATCATGTGTGTTTTCTTGTTTATTTGTTAAATCAAAGCAGGAAAGCTAAATTGATTCTATATTGTAGGTAGTCAAACGGATGCTTGACCATTACGGCATAAAATTTCGATCGACAATAAGAGTGAGATCGATGCTATCGTCTTACCCATTCATTGGATTACTCAATGTTGCTGTAAGGGATTCATTACTTTGAATATTGTTTGTTATAGTGTGTGTGTATGTATGTGTATGTATATATATATATATATATATATATGTAACCTATTAGCCACTTGTTTTTTATGGTAATTTTAATATTATATTAGTTTAGTGCTTCCGCGTATTTCTATATATATTTAACTCTAGTATATAGAATGAGATGAACTATTCTCCCATATTTAGTATCACATAACATGATTTTACTTTTATTTGAGAAGTTCGATTTTAGTTTTAGTGAGGTTTTATTGTTATTTTCCTACATTAGAGAGTTTTGTTAATGGCCGCTTTGTCTACTTTTGGTTGGAGAATATGAAACCTCTACTAGTTGGCTACGGTGGTCGTTTTAAAGCAGAATGATTTTCAGATTTTTAGACATGCTGACGATGTTTTGAGATTATCCGCATATGCATAGCTGATGTATATTTTTTTTCCTTTTTTTCACAATAAAAAAGAATTCTTGAACGATGAGAACACTTGTGTTAAAAAAATAAATAAAAAAAGATGTGGATGCGAGATCTCCATGCAGAATAAATAATACCTATCAACCCTAATAAAAAGTGAATGCCACAAACCTCATATGTTGTTAAACCTCTCACTTCTTTTTGTCCTCAAAATCCCATTCTTTGCTTTTACAAATCTGTATGCATGATTGCAAAATTGACCTCGACCATGTTGGTTTATTCTTCACCCACATGCTTGAGTGCTATCCACTTCTAACAATTACCCAATGTATGCAGGGCACTGAAAAATATACAGAAAGGTGATAAGGAGGTTTTGCCTCTTTCTTCTGAAAGCGCACCTCCCTATATATTTTTATCTAAATTTGTCATAACATTTAGAATAATCAACTACTCACGGTATTCCAGAGGGTTACACATTGGTTCTGATAAACCCCAATTTATTACCTATCTGCAAATAATCGAGTCTTTAATTTGTCCTGAAAAATAAGGTTTTGTTTTATGAATTTTTTCAAATAATAGGTGATTATATAGATAACTGGAGAAAACTGGACATATATTTATTTAGTAATGAGGTATAACAACGATGACTCCTCTTATTTGAAAAAAATATGTATCACTCTCATACTGAAACTGATAGCTAGAAGCATTTGCATTTCGTACATAGTTTAAACATCATCGGTGCATACCAATCTACAATTACTAATGGTATACTTATATCATTCTGTCCATATTATTCAATTTCAAGTTCTGATAATTGCACAGTATATGACTATTGATGTAAGGTCACTTTTCTTTGCTTATCTTGTGATTAAGTATTCTAAGCCACTTATTTTTCATTGTTGCCATTACTTCAGGTTTCATCTATTAAGAATGGGATGTGGGACAGCATTTATGATTCTCTACAAATGATCAATCTACATGAATTGACTAATACACATGTCGAGAAACAACCAGTATATGAGTGCATAGATGTAGGTCCAAGTGCAGAGGGTGCTCTTATTAAGCATGTTCCAAAGTCTACATATGGTGAGTAGTGTTTGCTTGCTGGGCTTATTATCATTCTTGACACTGAAGTTAATATATCAGATGGATGCTATAACCCTTTAGTTCTTCATAAACTAGGGGTGAGCATCAGTGGGTCAGGGTTGCTCTTTTGACCAAACTGATGCTGAGCTGACCATGGTTGGTTCCCATTTTGGCCAAGCTGGCATAGATTGAAGAGAAATGTTACATCGACCGAATTGGTCGGTTAGTTTAGTTGTTTTTTTTTTAAAATATTATTATTATTATCATTAAAATTTAATATACACTTTTACTTCGACCTTTTTATTTACTTTTTTTTTTTGAGGTAGTTCAATGAAAATTTTGTATTAATAAGATTTTTTAATTACACTTTTACTTTAATTTTTCTAAAAATATTATATATAAATGTTAGAAAGAAAAACCAAAATTTTTAGAAGTTGGTCAGTTGGTCAGTTTTGTCTCCCTTTGATTCAGCTGACTGATCGACCGCAAAACCGACGTCGATCGAGTCTCATGCATAACTGACCGAGCTGATGGTTTCGGTTGGTCGGTTCGGTTCGGTTTTTCAGTGCGTGATGCTTGCCCCTATCGTAAACAACAGAGACATAGACCAGCATGGAAGAACTAGATATTGCTTCCTTGGACTTGAAATATCATGGTCTTTTTTTATTTTTAATTTATTTCTAATTTTTATTTTTATAAGAAACTGAGAACTTTATTAAAAAACAAAGGGACATTTTAAGGGTTGGGGGTAGAGGAAACCCTTGCACAATCACTATGTGGTGAGAACTTTTTGATCGTTAGTTATCATCAAAAGCCATTCTGTGCGTAATAATTATAAAAAGAATCAAAGGAGGAAGACTTATCTTCAAAAGTCCTAGTATTCCTTTCCTTCAAAATGCGCCAAAAAAGAGTTCTAGTAGAATAGTTCCTCAAAATCTTTGATTTAGGATTCAAGAAGTCAATTCTCCACCTATTTTTGGAAGACAAAGGGGCAGTTCGAACTTTCCCATAATAAAGTGCCATTCTTAGCGTAGTACCTTTTAGGAACAACTGGAAATATGTTGAGCTGTACCTTTTTCGTTTCAGTTACATTTCACGATCTTCTGAATTTTGAATAAGACTGGAGGCCAGAAATTATATTGGGGACTAATTGTGGTCAAATTTCTAGAGGAGAATTGTTTGTGATGTTAAATAGTAAAACTTGAAATGGTTGAGCTTAATTGAATGATCATAGAATTCGGCAGTTCCATTGTTTGATTTCGCTTTATATGGTACATTTGTTACTTGTCGGGACTCTGATGTGTTTTTATCAAATATTTACTTCTGCAATCTTGAAATAATGTTGGTAATGAAATTGATATAACTTGATTAATCCTTTTTTTTGTCTCGACTCCAAGGCATCACTGTGGAAGATGTCCTCAACAAAGTTGGTCAGCATATCAAGTTTGAGCAGGAGGTTCACAGCAATGGTCGATTTCTCCTGGAAAATAGAATTCACATTTTGAAACAGCTTTGCAGCTGTGAGTCCTGGCTTGTGGAGCAATTTTCTGCCAAGGATTTTAAGTGTCTTGGTCATGAAGACTTTTTCACTTTCTTACAGAAGCATGCCTCTATGCTCCCTGATGAGCTACGCAAGTTTCTTATGCTTGAGATTTCTGAAAGTTCCCCTTTGGAGGCTTTCATGCTACAGCGTCAGTTAGTGACTTTAGTATCACAAGCTTGTAATAATTTATCCGAGGATGAAATAATAAGTAAGCAGATGATATGTACACTTCTTACTCAGCAGTTTCCCTTGATCAGTTTCAAACTTACTGAAAATGGATCTTTGGAAGATTTTATGGAGCTTGTGGAGCAGCAAAAGAACAGTGTTGTTTCAAAGTGTGTCACATTTTCTGTTTCATTGTTAGGGAGATGTCATTTAAGAGATTCTTTGGCTATGATGGATAATGATTCACTGGGTGCCACTTCATTTACTGCTGAAGTTGGACAAGGATTGAGAGCCGTCGAATCTGTGACATCGGAGGATGCTATCAAAGTCTTGGTTAGAGCACCAATGCTGTTGGATTTGAACTATTGGTCTCATTGGGATATCTTATTTGCTCCAGCTCTTGGTCCTCTTCTACCCTGGTTGCAGAATGAAGTTAATACAGAAAACTTTATGTGTATGGTTACCAAAGAAGGGAAAGTTATACGAATAGATCACACAGCTACTGCTGATTCATTCTTGGAAGCTGTACTGCAAGGATCTCCATTTCATACTGCAGTGAAGCTTTTATCTATCTTTGCTTTACTTGGTGGAGAAAAATATCTTCCCTTATCCCTACTTAAACACCATGCCAACCGTGCTTTTGAAGTTATTATCAAGAACTCTGTTGAAAACATAGAAATGTTTGAAAATTGGGCTCAGGGGCTTGAAAAGGTGGTCTTTCATCAGAACCTCATTGAGCAGCAGGTTGCAGCTGGTAATTTGAGTTTTGAATTGAAGAAGAAGATTGATATGAGGAACAAAGCAATTCGCTTGTTGTCCAGGTTTTTTGTTGATTGCCTTGGTTATCTACCAGTAGAGTTTCATTACTTGGCTGCAAATATATTGCTTTCTGGCATAAGTTCTGTCGTTAAAGATGCTGCATCGGCTATTTTACTTGAGTGTTGGAAACCAGAGCAGCGTCTAATGCTTCATGAAATAGGCCTCTCTCTTGGTGTGCTGGAGTGGATCCAGGACTATCACATGGTTTCTTCTAGTGCTTCTTCAGACCTGTTCACTGATGCATGCTTGAATGATAGGTCTGAGATAAACAGAAATGGACATATAGGTGGTCTTTTGACTAAGCACTCTGCTTCAGAACAAAATGCCCCTCTCTCTATTAAAGAGAACACACCTAATGAAGAAATGAGCGTTTCTAGCGCAAACTGTACTAGCAAAATTTTTAATGATGCAAATGGCCTCAGTTCTATGTCACTTGCTTCAGAACCTGTTGGAAATGAGGATGCAGCTCAGATCATCCAATCCATCAGGCGTGAGGAATTTGGTCTTGATCCTGATCTTCCCATTTCTGAGTCTGGTATGTTGCGGAAGCAGCATGCTCGTTTAGGAAGAGCTCTTCATTGTCTTTCACAGGAGCTGTATTCACAGGATTCACACTTTCTGCTTGAGCTGGTGAGCGACATAACATGTTATTTCTCACTTTATTTTGGATAACAGAGATAATTCGTATTATAGAAAGAGAGGGGGGTGGGGGGAGTTGAGGCAATTCCAGAGCTGCTCATAAAATGGTGTTAGACTATTGTTTGGGCCTATGTCCTAGTGCGTATTATTCCTGCACAATAGTGCTCCTCTACTGGGTTACAATTCTGTGACAAAACGCCACCTGTTCTAAGATCTGAAGGATCAAGGGAACTTAAAAGGGATTTTTTGAAATTAGGCAAGTCTAAAATATGCTCTAAACATAACAACATTTTGATTTCTTTAAGACCATCCTGTCGGTTCTTTTCCAAACAAATTCACTATTCTGTGGACAATTGGTTACGGGTGGATATATTTGAGTTATTTTCTAAAAATATCAAATTTCTATAAATGTAGAAGAATCAAAGAAGTGTCGTACCTCCCGTACTACTTTAGAATTTTTAGGATAAGCCAATGTTCGATGATATAGACTTTTAAAGGATCAATGCGAATAGCCCGTTACAAATTACCTGCTAATTTTAAAACCATATAAATGTGCAGTCGGAGGTATACATATAATTTCTTATCTCTTATTGTCAAAACACTCAAATGATGTAAGTGGTTCATTTGTAGAATTGCTAAATATAAGAATTTCATTAAAATAAACATTATCCAAGAGATTTAAGAAAGGAGCCAGGACCTGGATCATTAATGTTTTGAATGTTCTTGGTGCACAAGGTAATCAAAAGAGTCTGAGAAGCCATGCATATTGCATTTCAATTGTCTTGAAGGTTTAGTTTTCCATTTCATCCACCAAATTTGGTTTCATTACATGAAGTTGAAAATATCTATTCTATGACCACGATTTATTGCAATCATTTGATCAATCTCCTGATCTTATTTTAGGTTCAAAATGCTGACGATAATATCTATCCACAAAGTGTCGAACCCACTCTAGCGTTCATTTTTGAGGAGTCAGGGATTGTTGTTTTAAATAACGAGGAAGGCTTTTCTGCTAAAAATATCAGAGCACTCTGTGATGTTGGGAATTCCACAAAGAAAGGATCAAATGCTGGATATATAGGAAAGAAAGGCATTGGCTTCAAATCAGTTTTTCGGGTACGCCTGGGGTATCATTATGTTACTTTTCTCTTCATTATTTACTAAGATATTTCCATTTCAGATCATTCTTTATTTTCCTTTGGTGGGTTGAGGCTTTCCTCTTCCTTCCTCTTATGTAATTTCACACCTCAATGAAATATTTTGAATCTTCTTTTTAAGAATTAAATAAGATATTGATAATTTATAAGTGTTTATGTGCGTGTGTGCGCATTCCTTTTTTCTTTTTTCTTTTGGTTCTATATCATGGAATGAATTGTCCGGTTGGCATATCTCATATCTCAGATGCTTCAAGGATGAGTAGAGATAACCACATTGAATACCATAACGCTTGAAAATTATGTATTATTTCACTTGTATTTGATACGAAATGTACAACTGTAGTCTAATAGGTTTTTTTTTTTTAAATATATATATATATATATAGGACAGTGTATTTGCTCGAATAAAATGTAACTAAAAAAGGAGAAAAACCAAATCTTAGGGATGCAAATTATGAATGCTCTCAGTGGTTACATAGACATTTAAATCCTTTGTCAATAGGTTGTGGATAGAAATGTAAATTAACTGTTATCTTGGACGATGGTTTAGCAGCAATAGATGCCTTTTTTCATTTGCCTTTGTGATGACTATTGAAATTTCATCGACTTGTTATAAAACATTTATAAATTGGGTACATATACATCACACAAGCAAATTTCATGCAATGCATCTGAATACTAAAGAAATTAAGATTATTTCAGCATTCACATGTTTTGTTCTTTTGCTCTTCTTTCTTCCTCTTCTTCTTCTTCTTCTCTCTCTCTCTCTCTCTCTCGATCTTTTGTGGAATGTCTTTTGTATATGCAGTCTGTTCTGATGAGTGCTAGGTGCTCTTTCTGCAGATCACAGATGCTCCTGAGATTCATTCCAATGGGTTTCATGTTAAGTTTGATATAAGTGAGGGGCAGATTGGGTTTGTCTTGCCAACTATCATTTCTCCTTGCAATGTTAACTTGTATGGTAGGTTGGCTTCCAGTGCGTCTGATCAGCAGGATACAAATATTTGGAACACTTGTATTGTGCTACCTTTCAGATCAAAATTATCTGGAGGGGGGAACTTGATCAATAATATTGTGAATATGTTTGCAGACCTTCATCCGTCTTTGTTACTCTTTCTTCACCGTCTCCAGTGTATTAAGATCAGAAACTTGATCGACAATTCACTTATTGTTATGAGGAAAGAAGTTGTTGGAAATGGCATCATTAGGGTTTCTCATGGGGAAGAAAAAATGGCATGGCTTGTAGTGTCTCAAAAGTTGAAGGCTGATGCTATTCGTCATGATGTCCAATCTACTGAGATCTCAATTGCATTTACACTCCAGGAAGAAGAGAATGGGGTTTACAGTCCATTTCTGGACCAACAACCAGTTTTTGCATTCCTTCCTCTAAGAATGTATGGCTTGAAGTTTATAATTCAAGGTGATTTTGTTCTACCTTCCTCCCGAGAGGAGGTGGATGGTGATAGTCCCTGGAATCAGTGGTTATTGTCAGAGTTTCCTAGTTTGTTTGTGAGTGCAGTAAAATCTTTCTGTTCTCTTCCATGCTTTGAGAGCTGTCCAGGGAAAGCTATTGCAACTTTTATGAGCTATATTCCACTAGTTGGAGAAGTACATGGTTTTTTTTCTAGTCTTCCTCGATTAATTATTTCTAAGTTACGCATGTCTAACTGCTTACTTTTGGAAGGAAAAGAAACTGAATGGGTTCCCCCATACAAGGTTTTGAGAGGTTGGAATGTTCAAGCTCTTACTCTTCTTCCTGATAATTTGCTTCGTGAATATCTTGGGCTTGGATTCCTAGATAAAGATATAATCTTGCCCGACTCACTAGCAAGAGCATTGGGTATTGAAGAGTATGGGCCTAAAATTCTTGTGCAGTTTATGACCTCTCTGTGTCAGAAGCATAATAGCCTCAAATCTATGGGACTGGCTTGGTTGGGCTCTTGTCTAAATGTACTTCACAACATGCTTCTTCAGTCTTCTGGGAAAACGACATTAGAATTGGAAAGGAATGCTGATCTTATAAGATCTCTTCAGAAGGTTCCACTAATTCCTCTCTCTGATGGTACCTGTAGCTCCGTAGCTGAAGGTACAATATGGTTACATTCTGATTCCTCAAATACCATAGTTGATGGAAAGTATGGACTTGAAGCTTTCCCAAATTTGAATGCCAAGATTCGTGTAGTTTGTCCAGCTTTCCTTTCTCTTTTTTCTGTTGATAACTCACAAATGGATGCACCCTCGGTGGGGAATATTAGCAGGATGCTTCATAGGATTGGCGTTCAACGTTTATCTGCCCATGAAATTATTAAAGTACACGTCATTCCAGCTATATCAAATGAATCAAATCTAAATGACAATAAAATTTTAATGACAGAGTATGTTTGTTTTGTAATGACTCACCTACTATCCAGTTGTCCTGAATGTCACATAGATAGGGGGTTTATCGTTTCAGAGTTACGTAACAAGGCCCTGATTTTAACAAATCATGGCTACAAAAGACTTGTTGAGGTACCAGTTCATTTCAGCAAAGAATACAGAAATCCCATTGATTTAGACAAGCTCATTAATGTGGAAATGAATTGGCATGAGGTTGATGACACCTATTTGAAGCACCCAGTTACCCATTCACTCTCCTGTGGACTCACAAAATGGAGAAATTTTTTCCAAGATATAGGCATCACAGATTTTGTTCATGTAGTTGAAGTTAACAGGAGCATTGCCAATATGCCTCATGATATTATGATGAATAGAATGTGGGACCCAGAAATAATATCTTCTGGTTCAGTGGTAAAAGATTGGGAATCGCCAGAGTTAACTCATTTATTAACCCTGTTATCCACGCATGGAAACCAAGAGAGCTGTAAATACCTTTTGGAGGTTCTTGATACTTTATGGGATGATCAGTTGAGTGACAAAGTTGTGGGTTACTGTATTTCTATATCTGGTGATTCTAGCAAACAATTTCAGTCTGCTTTTATGAATAGCATTTGTGATGCCCAATGGGTAGTATCAAGTATGGACAACAAGCGTCACTACCCTAAAGATTTGTATTATGACTGTGATGCAGTGCGGTCAATCCTAGGAGCCTCTGCTCCTTATGCTGTTCCAAAGGTCAGTTGACTAGACTAGATGAGGGTTTTCTCCTGACATTGATTACTACATTTCAAATAAATTTTCCTCTCCTTTTATAATATCCTGTAAGGCTATAACTTGTGTGAGGTGCTTCCTTAAGCTCTTTCCAATTTATCAAGTTGAAAGAAAATAAATTGAATGCTTCAATTTTTTCTTGTTCTACACCTCTGCATTTGAAAGCTATCAAAAATAAAGGGTGAGGCAAAATAATTCAAGTAATTAGAGTGACTTTCCAAGTTAAATTACTGTGCTTCTTTTCGGAAATTACAATGGGCAGTTTTGGAGTGCGTTAAATATACTTATGCAATGATCCCCATACAGTTTCATCAATTCTTTTGATGCTTGATGAAGTGCTTTATCTTATCTACTGCATGTTTCTGTTACCTTCCCTGGTGTATTGGGTTGGTCTTAAAGCTTTTGATCGTTATAGACCTGTAGATGTTGATTATTCTCATTGTTGCAACAGGTTAGAAGTACAAAGTTGGTACGTGATATTGGGTTCAAGACTAGAGTTTCGCTTGATGACACTTTCAATATTCTTAAAGTGTGGAGAACTGAGAAACTTTTCAAGACAAGGTACCGTATCTCTTTCTAATAGTTTGTGTTAATTCACAGAATGACTACCAGGAATTAGTAAAATTGAAAGGGGGACAATAGTTTGAAAACATTTAATAGGACCTCATGGAGTGAGCCAAAAATAAAAGCTTTAGCTACCCTGGCGTTTTCCTTTTGAAGCTGTCTTTATAAGGTCTTTTTCTGCTAAAAAATCAAAGTAATGGAGAATTGTTCTGACGTCCTTCAACTGTAAATTATAATCTCTTTAACTGAATTAGCCTAGGTCTTGTATTAAGTTTTCATAACCTCTTATATCAATTGTTGATACCTCATGGGTTTCATGTGATTCCGTGTTTTATGTGATTGTGAAATGGACATAATAAAATGCTTGTAAACCGGTTCACATATGAACTGTAAGGACCTTTCATCAACCTAATATGATACCTTTATATTTATAAAGGATACCCAGAGATTTAGTCACTGTTATTATTACGTTTTATATTTCAGCCTAATAATTTTTGTGGGAGATGCAATCCTCTCTTTGTAAACATCTTCAATTCTAGGTTAGACTTTGTTTGATCTTGTTCAAAATTATCCATATTTATATTGCCTTCTTTGATATGTCAGCATCTCACAAATGTGCACGTTCTATACATTCTTGTGGAATGAGATGGCTGCATCAAAACAGAAAATTTTGGAGGAATTACATTCAGGGCCTTTTATATTTGTCCCTATTGTAGCTGACTCTAGGCATGAGGATGTGGTGTCTGGTATATTTTTGTCTCCTAAGGAAGTATATTGGCACGATCCCATTGGCTCTATTGACAAGGTTAAGGATATATATCTTCAATGCAGCTTGACTAAAATGGTTGATTGTCCCATAATCAAGACTTTGTGCAATATTTATCCAGGGCTTAAGAAATTTTTTATTGATGAATGTGGAATACATGAATACCCTCCTCTATGCAGTTATCTTCAGTTTTTGAAGCAGATATCAGCTGTTGCTTTGCCTTCACAAGCTGGTGATATAGTAAGTCATTTCGATAATAGATGCTATTTTCTTGGAAATAATTTTAGATGATCACAGACTAAAGTGCTACTTTCCTGTATTAGGTATTCGAAGTCTTTCTAAAATGGGCTAATGGACTAAAATCAGGACTCCTGGGTTCTGAAGATATGGCTTACCTGAAGGAATGTATAGGAAGCTCTGAGTTCAAGGTCCTTCCCACTGAACAAGATAAATGGGTTTCGCTTCATCCTTCCACTGGCATTGTGTGCTTTTGTGATGACAAGGAATTAAGACAGCAATGTAAGAATATGGGCAAAATAGATTTTATATATGTCGGTGAGATTGGCAATGACAAAACAGAGGTTTTCCAGGCACATTTCTCTCGCCTCTTGAAAGCTCTAGGGGTTCCTCTTCTTTCTGAGGTAAACCTCTCTTATTTATTTTAGCTCTGGTACATGTAGCTTGTGAGTTCTGTGGAAATCTTTGGAATTTGAGCCTTGCAGTACTACTGGCATGTTTCACATGTCGTCCAAAGTAATTGGCTATTCGTTTTGCTTTTCTTTCTTTTTATTTGGTGTTGGGGGTGGGCTTCACTTAGTTTTCTGAACATATGATTGCCGCCAGTCAATACAGTTTTCCTCTGCGATAACATCTCTGTAAACCATGGGACAGATGGAGTATTTTCACGATACTTACAGTATGGTTATTTGCTGTGTTTTCCAATTTGGTCCTTGAAGTTTCAATGAAAGAGAAACCCCCCCCCCCCCCCCCCCCCCGAAAAGAATCTCTAATTCCATTGAAAGGAACGAAGAGAACAGCTTAGGGGCACCCCTGTCTGAACACAACCCCCGAAAAGAATCTCTAATTCCATTGAAAGGAACGAAGAGAACAGCTTAGGGGCACCCCTGTCTGAACTCAAGATGAGAGCTTTCCAATCAAACTTAGATATATCTATAGTCTTAATTTCGAGTAGAAAAATGATGGGAAATATGATACCTTTATATTTGAAAAGGACACACAAATATAGTTACTATTATTATATATTTCAGCAGGGACGCATGAATCTGATGGTGTGAGTCGTGTGACTACACTAAAATACCATAATACATCAAAAATATATTAGGAAAGTCCTGTTTCAAGGGATTCTATAAGCATGATGTTAAAAATCTTGATTCATTGCTGTTATTGTTGTTTAATGTGTCAATCCAACAAAATGTATAGCATCATCATGGCATTGCTTTTTTAACTTACTAGTCAGAACTTTGGACCTTTAGAAGACAATTGGTATTTTCGAAACTTTTAGAACTCCAGGACCGAACTGAAAATAGGCTTCATAGGCATTTCATTTAAACCTAAAATAAAGACATTTTAAAGTAATTTTACATTTCTCTTGTTTGGAACATAAGAAGCCATCTCAAATAAGTTGCAAGTTACTGGCATGGACATTACGTTATATGGAAACAGGGGTTTTAAAGGCCACCTGATACTATGCACATGAGAATGATTTAATCAACTCTGCTAACAGGCTCTACATACTCCACATGTTGATCTTGTTTGTTTCTTTTCCTTCAGGTATTATCGTGTTCACTAATAAATTACTATTTATGCAGATTGTAAGTCGTGAAGCGAAATATAATGGTCTGAGGGACCCTAGCTTCAAAACTTCATTAATGAACTGGGCTCTTCCTTTTGCTCAGCGCTACATGTATAGTGTGCACCCTAACAGATACACCGAGCTTAAACAATCTGAATTTGACATCCTGAGTCGTCTGCAAGTAATTGTTGTTGAAAAGCTGTTTTTCAGGAATGTTATAAAGAGTTTCGGGTGTGCTTCTGATGACCAGGTTCCATGTAGCTGTCTTCTGCAGGTAACTCTGTCATCGAGTTCTTTTGCAAATAATTTCACTTGATATATATATATATATATATAAAACGAGAGACTTACTATCTTGAAACCATGTTTCGTAATGCATCAATTTGAACTATTTTAGGATTGCCTCAAATAAATTGAAATATGCATATATATGCTTAGAAACGAGAGACTTACTATTAAGATATTGAAAGGTACATGAGAAGGATCTTGTCTGATCAAGGGGATTTAAAAAATTCCTCTTTAATTGGTAACCAGAATTGAAAAAGAGTAATTACAGGAGGCCTTTTTTTTCCATGCTTTTTTGCTTGGACGAGAACGGATACTCCCAGTTGGAAGAAAATGATTGAATCTGCATGTCCTGATTTGTATGAATTTCTCATGTTATGATTTTGCAGGATAATATTTTATACACAACCCAAGACTCGGATTCTCATTCCTTGTTTATGGAGTTTTCTCGTTTACTCTTCCATGGAACTCCTGAGCTTCATTTGGCCAACTTCCTTCACATGATCACCACCATGGCTGAATCGGGTTCCACGGAAGAGCAAACAGAGTTTTTTATCCTGAATACGCAGAAGGTGACGAAACTTCCTGAAGAGGAACCAATTTGGTCTGTTTCATCTGTCACCTCATTGGTTGAGACCCACAACTTACTTCAGACATGTCTTAGTCCTACCTTACCAAACGATCAAGGGTCATCTTCCAAAGCTAAAAACAAAGGAGGAAATTGGCCACCTGTTGACTGGAAAACGGCTCCAGGTTTTAGTTATGCTCGTGAAAATGGTTTCAAAACACAACCAGCAACCTCACTGACTAAGTGCAACCCATATGTGGAAAACGTGTTTGAAGGCATCGACAAGCAAATGGAGAACTTGGCTTCAATTTCAACAGATGCAGACTGGACCTACGAGGGCGATTCATCCGCAGTGTCGGTAGCATCAGTTGTTGACAGCATTGGAGAACTTATCAGCCATGGTGATGTAGATCCTGAGGCAATTGGTTCTCAATCCGATTCACGTGGTCTTTTCTGGAAAAATCAGCTTAGAACCGGCATCCCCAATCCAGTACAGGCAATGGTGACCGGGAGACTCGGCGAGCATGCGGCCTTCAAATACTTCACTGAAAAGTTCAGTGATGCAGTAGTTAGGTGGGTTAACAAGGACACAGAAACTGGATTCCCCTTTGATATAATTATAGGAGATGACGAGGACAATAGGCAGTATATTGAAGTGAAATCAACCAGATCTGCAAGGAAAGATTGGTTTGACATATCAGTCAGAGAATGGCAATTTGCCGTTGAAAAGGGCGAATCGTTCAGCATTGCACACGTTTTATTGTTAGCTAATAATGTCGCCCGGGTTTCGGTTTTTCAGAACCCAGTTAAAGCATGCCAGTCAAGCAAGCTCCAACTCGCTCTTTTAATGCCCAAACAGCAAAGGGAATACTCGAATGTCTCCTCCTGAAATGGCATTCTTCTTCTTTCCATCCTTTCTGGGGATTTAGTTTTGCTTTGCAGGGAAATGCAGCAAACAAGTAATGCCAGTTCGTCAGTTCGATTTTTCGATCTTGTTGTCGAGATTCAAGGAGAACATCTCGGTGAACTCATTTGTATACATGCTTTTCTCAGTAGTTGCAATTCATAGTTACATGGAGGCTTCGTCTATTTATTTGATTATATACTCCCAAGTCTCATCTGTGAGCACCAGCAGCGGGCTATTTTTTAATTTTTGCCCATCCTCACTTGTCTACATGTAAATAAATTTTGAGGGTAATGAAGGGACAATATTCTTTTTAAATGAATACAATTAAGATTTTGTTCCACAAAAAAGAAGAAGAAAACCTTGTCAGCGTGTAAATAGTTTGAGTTTTTAAAATAATTTTTAGCTTTGTAGTCAAACATCATAATTACCGAGCAAAATATAGGACGTACTGAAAATTCATTGTACCTTTTTTCTTTTTTTTTTTTATACTTCACAACTAGTCCTAGCTTCCTTTTTAAAAATAAAAAATAAAAAAAATAATAAATAAATAATCTAAACAACTAAAAATGAAAAATCGAATGATCACCCAACGATACCTAAATATTATAAAATATAATAATTTCATAGGCTTTAGAGGATAGTTGGTCAAATTAACAAGATGATTGTAACAAATATCTCAGGGGTGATTTTTCTGCAAAAAAGTATTTTGACACGTTAAATCACTGTTAAATACAAAAGATATGTCGTTTTATATTTACAACATCAGACTCAAGAACAGAGAGCAAACAAAGCTTAATACTCTAACATCACAATCTTGATGGAAATGATTTCATATTCTAGAATTTTAAAAAAAAAAATTAACAAAGGGAAGTATGACATTTTGCTCTTCTACTCTTACAATTTTGTATAAAATTATGTTAGTAATCATAAGAGAATTCATTAAAAACATCAAATAGAAGTATACCACTAAAAAAAATTAAAAAAAAAAAAAAAAAAAAAACTTGCATATATCATTGGAGATTTCTACTTTCCTTGCGGAGAATGGGAGGGGAAAAAATTATGGGATGGAGACGAGGAATTTCCTTGACTTTGTCCCACCATGTATGTCGATGTTTTAATTTACTATAATAATTTATTATTATAGTTACAAAAAGGACAAAATACATTTTTTTTATCTTTAAAGTTTGAACTCAAGGTCAATTTGAAAAAATAATTGCATCGGTTAAATTGACCATTAGTTACCAACAAAAAAAGAAAAGAAAAAAAAAGGAGAAAAAAAAAAGACCTTCATTTTCACATGTTTCTATTATAGAATAATTATTTTAAAGTAGAGATTTGTTGAATTTTTTTTTAGATATAGCCAAATATATTCACTGTTTTTTAATATTTATAAATAAGTTGATTAATTTTTTTTTTTTTGTAGAATATTGGGCAAAATGACCCATTGGAAGTTACATTTTGTTTCTTTGACCTATTTTTTGAAAACAAGTTTTTTTTTACCCCTTAGGATGAAAATGACGTAAGCATGATTGTATAATTACTCTTTTGCCCCTTACCACCAACCTACCAAATTTCTTCACATTCTCCAACTAAAATTAATTTATCCAAAAACCATTAACAAAAAATTATTCACAAAAAAAAATTTTCCACCAAATTTGTTGGTTATATAATTACTCTTATACCCCTTATTAAATTCCCACTTTCAATTTCAACCACAACCTACCAAATTAATTCACATTGTCCACCTAAAATTAATTTATCAAAAAACCATTAACAAAAAATTATTCACACCAAATTTGATTTGTTTACAACCCCACAAAAAGTTCTCTTCACCAAATTGTTTCCCGAACAAATTTCGTCAAGTCAAAAACTTGTATTGCACGAAGTTGTAATTTTGTACACTCCGTCGTAAGAAGGTATGCATTTCATTTTTTTAATGTATCCTCAATAGTTCACAAATTTCTGGGAAAGTTGACAAAACTAAATGACATTTTTGGAGTTCAATTTATGCTTACTTTGTTTATTGTTTGTTTGTTTGTTTTTTTTAATAATGCCTTGCATTTGATATTTATTTATAAATTTATAAAAAAAAATTAAAAATAGCAAAATTTTTTTTGAAGATACCTGGTCGGGCTTCACCAGGTAGAAAGCAAATGAGTTCAAATTACCTGGTCGAGCTTCACCGGAACAAAATAAATGTTGGAATAAGTTTGATACCCAGTCGGACTTCACCGGGTATTGACCGTTAGAAAGAAAATGAGTTCAAATTACCCGATCAGGCTTCACTGGGTACTGGGTATTCACCGGGTATGGAATAAAATGATTGACCCCTCACCAGGTGACCCGACCGGGACTCATCGGGTCTTTCTCAAGTCTGAGCCCAGTAGAGTCAACCCTAGCCCGGCCGGGCGCACAAAAAACATGATTCTCTTTTTTGGCCCAGTGATCTACCCGGCTGGGTGGACAACCGGGCCAAAAAAGAACAAAATCATTCTTTTTTTGTTTTATTTTTTTTTTATTTTGCTTTTTCTTTAACTACATTATATTAATACATTTTTTTTTATATAAATTGTAGGAAAATGCCTCGTGTTTGGATTTGTTTCAATGGCGTTTGAAATGAAAGGGAAAAGGATTACGATGGAGGAGAGTTGCGGGGGTTTGACATTGAGTTGAGCACGACCTATAATGAATTCCGGACCGAAGTTTATAGGATAAGTGGTATAATGTCATATGAGTATAATCTTGTTATAAGATGTATACTTCAATTGAGATCCAAAGCCCCTGCATTTGTAATTCGGAATGATGAAGATCTACACACATTCCTTACATGGGAAGAGGTCTCAGTAATACCTCTTTACGTATCCACGCTTTCAAAGTATTCAACAAATCAAGGATTTCATCCAAAAAATTCATATGTACGACGAACTGAAGAAATCCCTTCAACATCTAGGCCAGTACATTGGAAGATGGAGTCGGATAGTCCATTTTCTCCCACATATTTTAACCTATCACTTACTTTGTCGCCTAGTAATTTGGCGACTCTTAACTTAAGGGATGATATAGACCAAGATCAATATTTCAATGATTGGTCTTGGAGGGAGAAGGATGATAAAGAGGAATCCAAGATTAATACCCACCATACACCTCATGCAAAAGAACAAACAATCGAAGACTATGGAGGCTCGTCACATGCAATGGGTCGTGACTTGTCACATCCTTCTAGTAGCACAATCACCATGCTAGGTCAGTCTTATTCTTCTAAAGATGTGCAAGTTGGTGACATATTTATATTTAAGAAGGATTTAAAGATGCAGTTTATCTATGTTAGTAATTAGAGGTAACTTTCAGTTTAGGGTGAAGAAGTCGAGCACAACATTATACAAAGTTATATGCTTAGTTAAAGAATGTAAATGGAGACTTCGATCCGTTAAATTGAAAAATTGTGAAATATTTAAGATCTCTAAGTATGACAATGTCCACACATGTAGAAATGAAATATTGACTAAAGATCATAGACATGCTTCTAGTTGGGTTCTCAGACATTTAATTTCGTCGAAGTTTGAAGATGTTAATTGTTCATATAGACCGAAGGACGTTGGGAAGGATATAAAACAAAAGTATGGTGTGAGTTTAAGTTACGACAAGACATGGAGGGCAAGGGAAGAAGCGTTGGTGCTTGTTTGGGTGTCACCAGGAGAATCGTACAAGAAGTTACCTAAATTTGGTGAAGCCTTACAAATTGCAAATCCTGGTTTAGCATTTAAATATGATCTGCAGGAAGATAAATATTTCAAGCACGTCTTTATGGCTCTTGGTGCTTCCATTAGGGGGGTTTCTAAACTACATTTGCCTTGTTTTAATTGTAAATGGAACACATTTAAGAGCTAAGTACAGTGGTAAACTCCTGCTTGCGATTGGGGTTGATGGAAATAATCAAATATACCCAGACTTGTTCGGTATATCTGGTGGAGAAACTGATGAATCTTAGGTGTGCTTCCTTCCTCAATTAAGATGTGCAATTGGGAAAGTTCATGATTTGGTTATCATATCAGATAGACACCCTAGCATGAAAAAGGCAATTATCACAGTCTTCCCAGAAGCATTTCATGGTTTATGCATCCATCACTTGAAAGCTAATTTATTAGTTAATTTAAAGAATAAAGTTATTTTAGATATTTTCGACAAAGCAGCCAAGGCACGTCGTGAGTCTGTGTTCAACTACCATTGGAATCAATTTGCAGGGTATTCAGATGCTCGTAAATACCTAGAAGATATTGGTATTCGGTGGTGGGCTAGGGTGTACCAATGTAATAAAAGGTACAATCAAATGACAACAAATCTAGCCAGTGCATAAACAAAGTGTTAAAAGATGCACGACAGTTACCAATCACGTCATTTTTGGACCATATTAGAGGTTGGTTACAGGACTTGTACTATAGACGTCGAACGGATGCATCAAACAATACGTCAAGACTGTTGGACTATGCGATGGCAATCATTCGTGACGCGGCAGACAAAGCAAGAAAACATGAAGTTAGGCCAATTAACCAACATGAGTTCGAGGTGATAGATAGAGGTTTGGGAGGCCGTATAAATATTCACACAAGAACATTCACTTGTCGCAAGTTTGATTATTATGAAATCCCTTATTCACCCGTCATTGCTGCATGCAAGCTTCAAAATATTGATCCTATCTCTCTTTGTTCAGGGGTATACTTTATTGATGCAGTGTTGGCTGTGTATGCTGAACCTATATGACCACTTGGACACTTTTCTGAGCGAAAACAATCATCAGCCTTCGTCGATGTTGAAACATTGCCTCCAAAAAGAGTTCCAAGAGTAGGTCGCCCACGAACAACAAGATTTCCTTCTGCAGGTGANCTTCGTCGATGTTGAAACATTGCCTCCAAAAAGAGTTCCAAGAGTAGGTCGCCCACGAACAACAAGATTTCCTTCTGCAGGTGAATTTTGTCAAGTCCACAGGTGTTCTAGATGTGGGCAAGAGGTTACAACAAAACAACATGCAGTCAACCTTTTAATATTGTCAAGTGATGTATGGATTTTTTATTTTTTATTTTGCATGATATTTTTGTGAATTTGGATGATATTTTGCAATCATTGATATATTTGTTGCTTTTTTTTGCATGCGTCCGGCCCAAAATTGGTATATATTTGTTGTTTTTTGCATGCGCCCAGCCGAGAATTGGTATGTGTTTGTTGTTTTTTTGCATGCGCCCCGCCGGGAATTGGCACCAATTTGTATGCGCCCGGCCGAAAATTGGTATATATTTGTTGTCTTTTGCATGCGCCCGACCGGGAATTGGTCATTTCATATGCCCATACCTATATGAAATGTAAGTGTGTATCAGTGGTGTACTTTTATGAATATTCATTAAATCAAACTGATTAAGTTACCTGAAAAGCATGGAGAAACCCGTAAAGACTGTATGTCTGTTGTTTTCCATCTGCATTGCCCTTATACGCCTGTGCTTTATCTTTCAGTCCTTGTTTGAATCGTTTAATTGTATTCGCAAAAAAAATTTTGCTCCAGTTCTCATTACAAAATCTATTCTAATCGTCTATGATTGCTAAATTTTCAAAATCTATTTGTTTTTCCTCTCTTTACCCATCATATCAAACTCAATAAAATAAAACATTTTCACTGCATCAATATCGTTTTCAAACTCAAGTCTTGGAAAAATAGAGTCCAACTCGTATGCCTTCATGCCTTCATTATTGTTTAGATACTTAGCTCTAAGTCTAACAAAAGAATTTTCTCCCCTCACAATTCTAGTTTGATGTTCTAGTCCTGTAATAAGGTTAAACTCTACTTGGCTGAAGGATGCTTTATTCCCCATAAGAGTAAAGCTAATAACATCTCTCCTAGGTTCCTCAACCTCTCGAAGAAAAATATAATGAATTAGTGGTCCATTGAAGATGATATTTGTGTCAAGGAGAGAACCAAAACATGTTTGTCTAAACATGGCTAATTGTGTAGGCGTTAGTTTTTTCTTAATTTTAGGGATAGTTGTTGGGATATTTAGGAACGCGTTTTGTTTTGTTTTATTTTTATCATTTAAGGTCGGATGGGTTTGAACATGAAATCATGCGTTAGACATAACTGATGCGTTTGCTCCCATGCATCGGAATGATGATGCGTTAATCTTAGCATGTAATGACCACGCATTCCTATCACAAGTTTTCTTACGCTTGCGCCAAGTATAACACAAACGCAAGTTTCTCGGGTAATCCGAGGTCGAACATAAGGACTTGTCGCTCAATAATATTTGTGAAATGATATGTTTGAGGCGATGAATAAGAATAAAAATAAAGTGAAGAAGGTTTAAATGTTTTACACACTACTCCTACTCCTAACTAAACAGATTGAGCAATAGAAGACTTACAATGAGAATAAGTAGAAACACAACAACCAATAACGCATAGTAATGTTTACTACCTTAATTCGCCCGAGTAATCCCAGCTCGTTGCACTAACACATCACACCTCTTGATGGTCAGCCGCATGACTATATCTCTATAGTGCATAGTTGTGTCAAGCATAAGATTGTGCCTATCTCTAGGAACAATACGAAACTTACTTAGTGCGTTCCATCCCTTACCTTCTCAGGCAGTTGTATGCGGCTACTTAACTTATAGACAAGCAATGCAGCATCCCATAGACAGGCGTTGCCATAGCCTTTCACCAAGCAAAGAGGATTAACTCACTATACTCGCACAACGCACACCTCTCAGTGGGTTGCTACATGCGTCCTATCTCTAGGCTACATGATTAAGCATGCGATTGACTTTGATAAATAAATGTTGAAGATAAACTATGATAAAGATAGAGATGATGAAGAATACGGCAATGAAGGAATGAAGATTTGCATTGATCACAAAATATCTTAATCTTTCAAGCTAAAATGTAATACAATACAGAGATTAGAAGGGAGATTAAGGACTCTGCGTCAAGGCTGCCAGTGGTGCCATGATTGAATGGTGGAGATGTCTCTGTCGAGCTCTATCTTCAACGAATACTCCGATCGTCACTTGGTCTGGGTTATGGAGATGAAGAATTCTCACTGGAAATCTCTTTCAGGCTCTCATCTGTGATCACAAACTTCTGCCTTGAGGTAGAAGTTCGAATGTCTTAAAATGAAGGTCTCAAGAGCTATTTATAGAGTTTGGACGCCGACAGCTGTAATGATGAAGGTATGGCTCACTGCTGCTTTTGTCGTGGTATGGGCATTGTCACATCGCCTTATCTTGTTGATACTCCCAAGGTATGCGTTCAAGCTGAATTCAGCTGAAAGTTATCAAACGCGTTCTACCATCTTGTGATTTTCTATTATGGTTGTCAATCTGTGGCCACATTCTCTATTTGTTCACTGCTTTCTCCATGCTAGACCATGTGTTTACTGTAACTTCCATGCGTTAAACGCATGTGATTGTCGTCCACGTCGTCTTTGCGGTAGACTGGCTTCAACACATGCGTTTGGTCTGTGATTGTTAGCTTCAAACGCATACGTTTGATTCCTGCGATAGCTACAAATATAGACACTTTAGCACGGAATAATGCATAATATTGGGTCAGTGAGGATTTAGGTGCTAATCGATGCAAACTCAATTTTCACAAATTCTAAGTATTATCACTGTGTTTTCTACCTGTTAGCCCTCATAATTCTAAAAAAAGCTTATAATAACTAGCATTTCTTCCAGTTATCAATAGCCTTCCTATGTAGAACAACATGAAATGGCTGCAAGAAAATGGTCATTAGGATGAACCTTCATATCTAGTTCCATTATACACTACATTTTTCATGAAATAGATAAATTAAAAGACAACACATCAACACATCAATGGTACTTAAAAAGAACAAAATTAAAGACAACACATTAGCACATCAAATGAGTACTTAAAAAGAACAAAAATTTATATATAAAAATAAAGAAAAAAAATTGGCTGTCCGTTGTACGGGACAGGCTAAAAAACCAATAGTGATTGCCTACCCCTACCCGGTCCCGCCGCCCCCTTTCCGGTCCAGTCCACTTGCCCCCTTCGCTTATTGATTTTGGCCCGGTCCCGACCCGGCCGTACCCTTCCCAGTCCCAATCGGGCGCCCTCTACCCTTACCTGGTCTCGGTCAAGTCTACCCATTCCCCTCCCCCTACCCGATCCCGGTAGCCTTCACTGGATTTTGGCCCGGTCGGGCGTCGGATCGGGCCATATACCAATCTTCCCCTCCCCCTACCTGGTCTCGGTCGTGCCTTCATGTGAAAGGCTTCTGGATTTTGGCTCGGTCCAATACCCAGTCGGATGCCAAACCAAGCCACATACCAATCTTCCCCGCCCTTAAGCCCAGCCACCCTCGTATGAAGCCCAGTCGGGCGTCTCCTACTCTTACCCGATTTTACCTCCTTCTCCTGTTGGGTTTTGTGTCCTAAAGTCTCGTGTTCAGTAGTTTGTAAACAACTTTGTACGAACACTTATGATGTATAATATAAATGATATTTACTTCACTACTTGACTTTGCACATTTAGATGTTTTTCATTTTACCACAAACCAATAAACTTAATATCCATGATTGTCTTTATATAACTTAAGCATGTATGTAGTGACATACAAGTGGATCATGTCTTAAGTGACAACAAAAAATAGTCTGTAGTATATGGATATAGGAGGGAAACTTTATCCTGATAACACTACAGACGCGGCCCGCTTTGTGGAATTGTTACAAATATTGCGACTTGTCATAGATGGTCTGATCCTGATCATTCGTGTAGTGGACATGCGAGCAGGGGCGTCCTATACAAAGAGTTTGTATAAGACTTGACCTCGAAGTGTTAATGCCTTGTCATATAACTTCGTTCATGATTGAGACTTCACTTCACTAGGATGACCATAGGTAACATGATCTCATTCCTTAGTGAGTTGGGAACTCCTACCATTGAGGGCGGTCCTTTGATTTGCATGGGTAGTGGCCAAAGCGCCGACTCAAACCTACCATTTTGGGGATTCATCTGATTTGTGAGTGGAAACTTAGCTTCACAAGATGGAGTTCACTTCTTCCCCAAAGTAGGGGTAAGTAGATAGATTGCTCTCTTAAGGGCTGATCCCAGGGCTTGAACGATGTGGCTCCACGTACCTTCTCATGGCCCGAGAGGTGTTCACACATAGTAGACTATGTTGTATTGTTCATTAAAGGGATCAGTGGTACTTAAGGAGGAATATGTAATTACTAGGACAAAACAGTAAATTGGCCTATTGTAATTACGAGCATCTGTGAAGGGTCATTGTACTAATGATTGGTTACATCCAATGGACATAGAAATATATCTATGGCAAGAATAGTTCAACTTTCGGTCTTTAGTGGAATGTCTGGCAGTTAACGGATGGTGGCGTGACTAAAGAGTTTAGTCAGTTATTCACGCACCGTTGGAGCTTCAAACCATAGGTCCATAAGGTCCCTTTGGTAGCTTGGATACAAGTTGAGAATCGATTTTTGGGTCAATTTGAAATGTTCAAATTGACAAGAGGGAGTTCGATTATATATGATATAATTGAACGAGTTAATTAAATATGATATAATTAACTTTATGTATGAGATACATTAATTTGGAGAAAATTGATATAAATATGATTTATATCTAGTAGAGGAAAATATTATAATTAATATATGATATTAATTTATATGTTATGAATATGATAAGATCACATTCATTGGATGGTTATAAAGGAAATGAGACGGCATCTCTTCTATTCTAAATAATGAATGAGTGCATTATAAATAGTTGATGGTGTGCAGGAGTCAGCGGCGTGGACATTGTGTTAAAGATAGTATCATCGTTTAGAAAATCAGTGCCTATACGATAGTGACTGCACGATCGCTTACATATACAATAATGTTAAGCGATCACTTACCAATTACACCGTCGCACATTGTTAACTAAACGATCGTTTACCTTTTCCTAAGTGATCGTTTAGCTCTTGATATTTACTAAACGATCGTATAGATGATCGCTTAGTTTTTCCTACGTGATCGTTTAGACGATCGCTCACCCTTTTCCTACACGATCGTTTATACAATCGCTTACCTTTTTCCACACGATCACTTACTTTTTCTTGCACGATCGTATATCTCACCTAAACAATCAAGCATCTTGTCTATGCGATAGACGACCTCATCTCCTTGCTTGATCGTTGTGTACGGTCTCTCTTCCCTTTTCCCTCTACTAAATCCAAACAAAGCCCACACTTTGGATTCTCACTCCAATAATACTGAGGGCTCTGAGTGGTGGTGTCTTCTCTATTTCCTTATGTCTGAGTGGTGATTGTTCGAGATAGACGATTGGGTTTTTAGACTCGCTATGAAGAAGAAATCTTCATCTGGTAAGATCTCCTGAACTCTTAAGCATTATGAATGCATATTAGCATTGAACTCTTAAGCATTAGAAATCTTCAGCCCGATCGGGTAAGACTGATTTCCAGAAACTCATTTTTAGGTCCAAAATTATTCAGAAAACACTGAACATGATTGTTTTAGGAAAAAAAAATTAACATTCAATATAGATCTAATATAGATTTCAAACAATCATTTTATAGCATTTAAGATAAACTAACATTGAGTTAAAAAAATGAAAATTCATACCTGATTAGTTGAAAAATCCCAAATAATCTTCAATGATAAGAAAAATGGCAAGGAAAATGGAGATAAATGGAGTGAGATTGAGGAAATGGTAGGGAAAATGATGATGACTGAAAATGGCAAGGGAGAATAGTGAGAGTAAGGTTTTGGAGGGTTTACGTCACTTTTGAAATGTGAAGGGCATTAGGGTAATTTTACTTAGTTTTCAAAATTGTGGGGGTCAAAAAAGCAATCTTTTTAAAAATGGTCTAATATTCAAAACTAAAACTTTAAAAGGGCTATTTTTGTCAATTATCTTTTTTTTTTGTGTGTTTGGAAACAATCCTTTATTATATATTTATATATAAAAAAAATTTGAAAAACAATTTTGGTCCCTAAACTTTAATGAAAATAACAATTTAGTCCACAATTTCTAGTTTATAACGATTTAGTCCATGTACTTTTAGTTTTGTAATAATTTTTAGCCTATGAGTTTTTGTATATAACAATTTAGTTTTTGTACTTCAAATTTGTAACAATTTAGTCTTTAACGTAAAATAAATTATCAAAATTTGATGTCATTTTTTTATTATTTTATGATGTAGACTTTATATTTTATAATAATATTGAGTCTCTAATTAATTTATCAATTTATTTATGTAAAAAAAAATCTTACATATCAGTACTAATTTTTATAATAAGATTAAAATATTACAAATTTTAAAATGCAAATACTCTAAAGTTCCATCAAAGTTGAGGTTTAGAGATTAAAAATTGGTTTTTAACATAAAAAGAAAGGAAAATTTGTACGGATTACTCAATTTTTGGGTTCAAAATGTCAAATGACCCATTTTTTTTAAAAAAAAAATGTCAATTGACCCTCTGCTGACATCATCGCTATAACAAATTATGTAAATTGCCCTTACTGTTGGGTTTTATGTCCTAAAAAACTCGCAGTTTGTAAAATGGTAAACATTTTCTATTATCAGTATACTTGTTATTGATCTCATAGATTGTATGAAAGTCTAAATCCAATAAACTAAGACCCATGACTATTGTATGAGTACTTGAACTTTATGTGGAGACATAAGAGTGGATCGGGTTCGAGTAAATAGTCAAAATGATCTATGGTACATGAATGAGATTGGGTACCTTATTCTGGTAACACCATTGGATGCGGCCTACTCTGTAGTTATTACGAAGAGTTGTAAAGTGTTGCATACGATGTGATCTTAATTCGTACATGTTATGACATGAGGAGTGGGGGCGTCCTATGCAATGAGTTTGCATAAGATCAGGACCAAGAAATAAGTCACTCTTACTTTATAACATTGTTTACTGTTTAAAACTGACTATTTCACCTAGATGACCTAGGTAACTCGATCTTAATCCTGAGCTAACTATGAACTTCTATTTATTCGGGATTGCCCTTAGATTTGCATAGTTGAGGGTTGGCCCAACAGCACCGGCTCAATAAGACTTCCATTTCAGGGGTAAAACCGGATAGATAGTTGGGGACATAGGGTGCAAGACGGAGTTCACGCCTACCCGATTTAGGGATAGGAGAAATTTTGTTCTCTCAAGTATTGAATATAAGTCTTGAACAAGGGGACCCACCCTCTCACTGGGCGGAGAGAGTTTGGTTTGGTGATTGGATCACAAACTAGTTGTTCATTAGAGGATCAGTAGAGACTTGAGGAATAAGACGTAGTCTCAGGGGTAAAACAGATATTTGACCCAGTCGTTATTACGAACAACCTATGAAGGGTCGACTTGCTGATTATGGTTAAATCATGTGGACATAATATATCTATTAGGATTGGTGTTCTAATTCTCCCGGGGTCTCGTTGTTTTGTAAAGATACACATTGTTCAATGAATCAAATAAGTGTTATTTAATTTTGGCATTTACTCATATCCAATAAACAAAGCTCCTTGGTTATCTTATGTGAACTTAAGCATGTATATGTGATATACAAATGGATCATACCTTAAGTAATAACCTAAATTGGTCTGTAGTATAAGGATTAAAGTGGGATACCTGATCCTTGTGACACCACGGATACGGCCCGCTTTGTAGAAGTTTGCAAGTGTTGTAAACTACTACAGATGGTAGATTCTGACCATTCGTGTGGAGACGTGGAGCGGGGGTGTCCTATACAAAGATTTTGTATAAGACCTGGACCACGAGATGACTAAACTCTGTATATAACGTCGTTGATACTAGAGACTTGCATCTCACCTAAATGACCATAGGTGACACGACCTCAATCCTAAATGTTTTGTGAACTCCTGCCTTTGAGGGCGGTCTTTTGATTAGTATGGGTGAAAGTAGCCAGATTGCCAACTCAACATGCCTACCTTTTTGGGGACTTGTCTGATCTGGGAGCTGGGGACTCAATCCACAATATGGAATTCACTACTTTCTCGAAGCATGGATAAGTAGAGAGATTGCTCCATTAAGGGTTGATTATGGGGCTTGAACATAGTGGACACAGCTTCTCTTTGGAAGAGAAGACTCAGTCATAGTAGGACTATGATTTATATTCATTAGAAGGATCAGTGGTACTTGAGGAGACAATGTAACTATAGGGGCATAACGGTTATTGGCCCAGCTGTACTTACGAGCGATCTGTGAAGGGTTGTCACACTGCTAATTGGTTAAGATGGACACATAATATATCTGTAGTGAGGAGAGTTCAGCTGTCAGTCTTTAGTGGAGTGCCTGGCAGTTAACGGATGGTGGATCCCGTGACTAAAGAGTTTAGTCAATTATTTACATACCGTTGGAGTTACGGATCTACAGGTCTATGAGGCCCCCTTGGTAGCTTGGATTCATGTTGAAGGACCAAGTTCTTGGTGTTGATTTGAAATGTTCAAATTGACAAGAGGTATTTTGATTATATGTGATACAATCGGTATGATGTATGAGATACATCTAGTGGAGGATTCATGTAAATGAGATTTACATTAAGTACCATGGAATAGGAAAAGAACTATGGTTTATATGTTTCATGAGATAAAATATTACAATTATAGGTTATAAATATAGTATGATAAGTTGGTTATCATTTATATTTATAATAATATTAATTATTAGATAATTAATAATTTTTCTTTTAAATAACCAAAGTAGTGGGTGGTTATTAATCATGGTAATCGTGAGTTTAAAAGAAAATCGGTTTCCTATTTTGAAAAAGAGTTTTTATAGAAGTTTTCACAAAAGTTTGAAAATAATTTGAGTTTTCTCTCTGGCGAAAAGAAACTCACGGAAGTCGTCAAGTAAATACATATTTACTAAACGACGGTCGGACTAGGTAAACGATCGTGCAGGTGCTAGCTAAATGATCGTGCAGTGTTTACTAAACGATCGCATAACTTTGCTAAATGATCGTTGGCCCAAGGTAAACGATCATGTAGAATCGATCGAGCTAAACGATAAAGCTAAACGATCGCATAGCTTTTTCTAGACGATCGTATAGTTTTATCTAAACGATTGAGCATCGACCTGTACAATAGGTCTCCGACTTCTCCCACTTGCCCAGTCGTGTACGCGATCGTTGTTTCTTCCGTTCATCTGCCTCACACCAAGTCCAAACAGAGCCCACCCTCTCGATTCTCACACCGAGAATACCAAGGTCGCCTTGTTGGTGGTGTCATACTCAACTGACACCGTCGAGATTTTTCGAAGGCCGTTCGTGGTGCTGCAGAGGCCATTCGCTATTGCGAAGGAGATCGTTAAGGATGAGTGTGAAGTGTTCGTGCGGTGTTGCAGTCATGTAGATCGAGTGTTTGTGGTTGCTGTTGTTCGATCAGAGTGTGCATCAGAGCGTGGAGACGCTTCTGCTATTGTTAATACAGTTTTTCCTTCTGTACATTTGATGTTCATGCTGTAATTTCACTGTACATTGTAATAACCGTTTGTTTTAAAGTCGACTGTAAATGATTTGTTGATTCATGATTATAATTTGGAATGGTCTTGCTTCCGCTGCTCACGAAAATCTCGTTTCTAATTTCCTTCAATATCTACAGTGAGGGGAGTGCAACTATGGGCTTTAGTGGAGTGACCCATTAGTTAACGAATAGGGATTAATTTGGTCTAATGAGTTTAGCCGAATAATCTTATATCGTTGGAGCCCATGATCTGTAGGTCCGCGAGGTCCCCCTACTAGCTCGTAACGGACTAGCTCTAGAATAGCGTGATAAGTTAATTTGAAATATTCAAATTAGAATTAAGAGAATTAGTAATTATATGAGATATTTACATGTTTAATTTTAGAATTATACGGAATAGGAGAATTTATATATTTAAATATTATTTAAATATATAAAGATGGATATGTGTTAAAACTCAACAAAAACACAAAATGGAAAAATGGGTTTTTCCATTATCCATCTTTGAAGTAGCTCACACATGAAGCAACATCTTGGCCTTGTCTTCTCCTAGCATGAGCTACAACTCATGCAACTCTTCTCTTTGCATGTTGGTTTACAATATAATGAAGAGATTGGAGTGAAAATCGGGTATGCAATCAAAAGAATTTTGAGAGAAAAACTGGTTTGAAGAAAGGTTCTTCAACAATGTTGCAGCAGTAAGCTTTTCTCCTTCATCTCTTGATTCAAGCTTGTTGTCCCATAACTCAATCTAAAGTACCAAGAGAATAGTGGAGAAGATCTTGAGGTGGTCTACAACAAGATATGGAGAAGATTGCAGCTGAAGAAGGATCTTTAAAGAAATTCTACAAGAGGTATGCCTTGAAACCCATTTTTCTGCAGAAGCATAATTTATATTATGCCAAAATTAGTGAATTTGAGTGCTTAGATGATTCTTGTGCTTCTGCTGCTGTTGATAACATCCTACACTAACCTCTTTGTCTTTGAAAACCCATCAAAACTAAAAACTCTTCATTCAAATTTCCCAAGGCTAACGGCTTCGTATTGCTCATAAACTAAAAACTCTTTAAAATCCATCATTTCAGCTTGCAAACGATTCCACTGCCGCCAAAAAATCGAATCTGATCAGTAAATCTTTCAATCTGTGCCTGAAAATGTCTTAAACTGATCAATAATAGGGCTTTGTGGTCGTTCTGGGTTTAGAAATACTATTAACCTATGGTTTTTTTTTCCCGATGTGTTTTGTGGTTAAAGACGACTAGAAAGAGTTTGTAAGCGAGATAAGTGAGAGTGAAATTGGTAGAGCGATACTAGAGAGAGCGACACCAGAAAGGGTGGGTCGTTCTAGGATTTAGAAATACTATGAACCTATGGTTTTTTTTGTTTGTTTTTATGGTTTTCGATGTGTTCTATGGTTGAAGACGAGTAAAAAAAGAGAATGTGAGCAAGATAAATGAGAGTTACTAGAGAGAGCGACACCAGAGAGAGCGATATCGAAGAAAGCGACACCAGAGAGAGCGATACTGGAGAGAGCGACACCAGAGAGAGCGATGCCAGCGAGAACGAATCCAACAAGAGCGATGCCAGCGAGATTTAAACAAAATGTTGTTTTACAATTTTTTTTTTTCCTGAAGAAGTTTACTAATTGAATCTTTATTTCATGCATGAGTGATTTAAGATGGTAACATGTTTTAAAATACCCGTAGCCGACCGATTTCCTGGTCAAGTAACAAGTTTGGCCCACATTGCTATTGCAAACAAGATTGTGAAGGAGAAGCTTACGCCAAGGCAGTTAGACATATTCAAGAGAACAGTTTTTAGGCGATTTGTAGACATTGACATGGTGTTTAATAGCCCAATTATCCATCACATGTTGCTGAGAGAAGTGAAGAGGACGAGATCAGACTCAATGTCATTCTCTGTTTGTGGAAAGGTTGTCACTTTTTCGAAGGATGATTTTTGGTAATGACTGGTTTGTGGAAATCCTCAACACGAGTTGATTAAAACCAGCAGTCCTCGTATGAACTTGCAATCAAGTATTTTGGTAATCGAGTGACGAAGGACACCTTACATGTCCGTCAATTTGAAGAAAAATACAAGAAGTTGGAGTTTGAAAATGATGAGGATGCTGTGAAGATCACAGTAGTTTACTATACTGAGGTTACAATGATGGAAAAAAACAAACAGAAAAATGCAGTGGACTTCAAATGTTTTAAGGACGTTCAAAACTTATAGTACTACAACAATTTTGATTAGGGTAGCATTATTTCGGAGAGGACACTAGATGCCCTAAAGACTGCGTTGAATGATAAGAGCAGTCTATACAAGACAAAGGTCAAAGGAAATAAAAATTACATTGTGAAGTACTCTTTGCGCGGATTTCCACAAGCGTTCCAGGTAAATTTGCTTAACATAATAATTTTGTTGTTTGATTTAACATTACTATTGTTCTTAATATATGTTAAATTTTATATAGGTATGAACGTACGAGATCCTAGTTGCATCGATAGTTGGGAACATTGCGGAGCAAAGGAGCAAGATGGCTTTGCCCCGCATATTACGATGGTTATGCTCCCACTTAGTATCCTTCAAAGTACTCGAGAGAAAGATATTCGAGTCTAACAATGTACGTTTACTCTATGCATAATATGTTTATCTGATTGTTAAATTGACACTAACCAATTTACTGGGTTGTTAATACAGATAAAGATTAATGAGGGTATTGTCATGACAGATGTTGAGAGAGAGTTTCGGGATACCCCAGTGGACAGACGACCTATATTTGATCTAGGTGCGGATGATGATAGTTCTGAAAGTGGCAATAGGTCGACTAGTGATGGGGGTAGTTCAGAAAGTGAAAGTGACGGTGATGATCATCGTGGAGATGATAATGATGAAGTTATTAGGGTGGAGAGAGGGGATGAACACCAGCATTCTGAGTACGATGATGCTGAATGTGGAAGGAGGGACATACACACCTCGTGATGATATGTTCCATGATGTGGTGGGAGATGTACGCAATGAGAACGAGTTGAACTAACCTAATGTCCATCTTGCGGACTCCTGTATAGAGCGATTTATGGATGAGGAGCGTCCTGAGTGTGCTGCCCGCCGTAGGGAGGGAGCCAATCCTGACGATTCTATTTATTCATACCTGTAGACTATTGACAACTCACTATCGAGATTTGATGGTCGTATATCGGGTTTAGATAGTCGTGTATCCAATATGGAGGAAAACATGATATACATGAAAGGATAATTGTCGGCCATCCTGTTACTATTGCAGTCTATGTGCAAGGTTTGCATTTACTATCATTTTATGTCTTTACGTGTTTAGTTTTTACGTGTTCGTGAACTCATCATTTTACATTACTAATTGAAGGGTTCCACGGTGAATGAGGAGACGACAAGGTCACCCATCCCATCTCGGGATCCCGACACCAATAATGTAACTGCCTCTGATACTCTCATCCTCCCTGTAGAGCCTTAAAATACCACAACTTCACCTACTCTCATCCCCCCTCTAGAGCCCGATACCACCACAACATCACTAATTGACATCGAACCTATAAAGGCAGACGTCCCACAAACAGAGCCCGACATGTCTGCCGTATTCACCATGCCACATACAGAGGCTGACATGTCTAGCATCCCAGAGGCCGACACTTCTGGGATTGTTACGACCACAGAATGAGTTACACTGGTGAGTAATTTATTGATTAGTAATCTTTGTTTATATTTTTATATTTCTTGATGAGTAACTTTTTGTTTCTCTTTATGTAGGAATCTCGGAGAATTAGTCGTAAGAGGAAACCTGTTGATAAATATACACCTCCAGCTCAAGTAAAGAAGAAAAGTGTGGTTAAGCATCCTTTCCCAGGTGTAGCTACGTCACTATTTAGATCGATCGTCGCATACAACGTAGCATATGATGTTCCACACAATATCGTTACAGAAAGGATGGGTTGGATCTCGAACGAGAATACTGACAACAAGGTTCGAGAGAACTCCTTTAAACCACTCGCCAAGCAATTCTTCAAGGAATTGATTTCCTTGAGTTCGTGGGTCAAGTGCGGCTTTACATGTTGGATATCTTGTCCTTTTACTGACATAGTAATTTTTTTGTGCAGACCATAAATACTTTATTTTATTTTATGAAAGAAAATTTTTATACCCGACCCGACATATGCATGCACAAGTTCACCATCTTGCCAATTAGTGTAACGGTAAATATTGATATTTCATTTTTTAACTTCTCATTTTATTTCGTTACTTAACTTCTCATTTTATTTGACAAAGTCACCTTAATGCTCGTGGCGGGGTATTTAAACGAATAAAGAATAAGACACTTCTGGAGACTCCCCTAGCATGGGAGGATGAAGACACGTATAAGGACTACGTCACCGGTAAATTTGATGTCAAATGGGCAGATGTGGATTTCGTTTATACAGAAATGAATATCAATGAGCACTGGATGGTCCTTGCAATGGACATTAACAGAGGCCACATATTCATGTTCGATTCACTTTCGTCATACACACCATTGATAAAGCTGGTGAATTGGCTAGAGCCATTGACTGTCGCAGTACCATCCCTACTTCACTACTTGTGATGTAGATCATTCAAAGCTGGACCTATCCACAGCCCGTTGGAAAATCTCGCGACCTATGAACGTCGACATACAGCATGGGTCGCTTGATTGTGGCATCTTTGCAATAAAATTACTAGAGTACCTAGTGACTAGTGCTGATCCATCGTAATCACTCAAGAGAATATGAGTGAATATAGGATGCAATTAGCATATCAACTATGGGCGAACACTCCATATTTTTTATGTGTATAGAACATGTATTTTTTATTGTATTTTTTATGTATGTAAAAATATTTATTTTTTATATATGTAAAACATGTATTTTTTATGTATGTAAAACATGTATAATTGAGCTACTGCTCTTGTCATTGTATCATGTATCAATGGTATACATGTATAATTGAACATGTATTTTTTTATGTAAGTTCAAAGTTCAAAGTTCAATATCATACATTTTATCAAAACATGTATAATTGAGCTACTGCTCTTTTCATTGCATCAATGGCATATAGAAAATTATATCAAAGTTCAAACATTGAGAGAGCGAGATTTTGAAAGAGTATGAAGTTGTTGTTTTTTGCTACAAGTATGAAGATTGCTATTATAGAAATACTCCAGCTTGTTATTGTTTTTTGTTTACAAGATGAAAGTATGAAGTATGAAGTGTTACAAGTATGAAGTATGTTACAAGTATGAAAAAGTATAAAGTATGTTACAAGTATGACGTATGAAAAACTGATCAATGGTATTTATAATAAATGAAATGTTACAAGTTAGTTATAAACTAAACTAGTTAGTTATAAACTAAACTATATGTGGGGTGTATGTGTCACGGTTTCTGGCATTTTCAGTACGTCGCATGGTTGTGAGCAGTTCACTACAATTTTGGCAATTAGGCCCATAATTCCCACACCAACCACATTTCACATTACAAGTTAGTTATAAACTACACTCCATCGCCCGACTTGTGCCAAAAACTTCAGAGGAAGGATAGTCTTTTCTACATATCCAGGAGGTATCTTCCATTCAGATATGTGGCCAAGTGGATTTATAGGCTCCGCATATGCAGTTATTAGAGAATCTACTGTATAAAATCGACTGCAAAGACTTTATATGGGTATATTTCATTCCTTGGCAGCAACAATTGCATGTGAACACGGGATACCAAATGAGTTGAATTCCTTACACGTGCATTCCTTCGTGTGAAGATTGACAATACCGTCTAATCGATTATCTCGCACGTGGACCCGATAACAATCAATAGGCTCAACCCGATATCGTCTGCCTTTATCGGTTTCACTTGCCAATTAGGTTTCACAGTAGTTAGAGTGCAATGTCGTTCGAGATGCCCAGTTATTCCTCCGTTCATAGAATCACGATTGGAGCATTTCTCTAACATGTTCAATCAAGCATACTATGGGCAATAGTCGATACTCTTTAGTTAACGAATTGAAACACCCTGCACTGTTGGATGTCATGTTATCATATCTTCGTTTTATTTAGTAAACTCGTGTCCACATTTGAAGACCGATGTCTTTCAGATATTTTGTGATAGCACTGTCTCAAAAACTATGGAGTTCGTCCCATTTTGTCTGGAACTCTGTCATGTGAAATGTGTCTGCTGCATCTCTAAATATCCCAACAACCGTGCTATTCTTAAAGTTTGTAATAAGATTTTGTTCTATATGCCATGTGCACGATCCATGAAATGTCGTGGGAAAAAATGCACGAATAGCATTGCTGATAGATACCATCCGATCAGACACAAACACCAGATTATCGGGTTCTCCAATACGGCATTTCAAGTTTGACATAAACCATTTCCATGATCGATCGATTTCATTGTCCACTATTGCATATGCTAGTGGGTATAATTGATTGTTCCCGTTCATAGAAACCGCAACCAACATGGTGCTTTTGTATTTTCCTTTCAAGTGTGACCCATCAACAATTATCGCAGGCCGACAACGTGTGAAACCTTTAATACAAGACCTTGATGCCATAAACATATACTTGAAATGCACCTCATCTTCAAGTTCGATCTCAAAGATTGTACCCGGATTCTCTTTTTTTAACGCTTCTCCATAAGCATGTAGTATGGAGTATGAGTATTTTGGAGTACCTCTAGTGAGATCATACATGGCTTCCCTTGGACGCCACGCTTTATCATAACTTATGTTCATGCTATAATCTATCCTCATATCCTCAACGATATGATAAGGTTTATAAATACGTCTTATTCCCGTGAACTTATGTTTAATCACTAACCAACAACCGTAGCAGTTGCTTGTCTATGGTCGTGATTCAGAATTCCAATGGAACATGTGTGCAAACTGCAGTATTTTGTGATCTTAAATATATTAGACGCTTCCATTTTGACTGCACGAAGGCTCTACTTACATGTCTCCCCAATACATTTGACAGTAAACAGAGATTTGGTTAACTTTCTGACCTTAAATTCGAATTTTTTGTTGATAAACAGAATAGGTAATCTCATTTTCAAGTCATTTTTGCTCAAAAATAGTTTACCAACTTCAACATCCTCTATCTCAAATGAAGAGGTGTCAGGCATAATCAAATTTTTTCCTGTGACTTAAAGACACAAATGGTGGAACCACTGAAGCTGCTGTAGAATGACGCACATCTCCATGATCACGATCCATTCCATTCAATCCTGTTGGTTGCTCATTCACATCCACTGAATGACCACAACTTTGCCCTGGATGACCACAATCCATATAATTGAATCTAGATGGTCTTTCATTACCAACAACTGAAGCAACGCCCAATTCTAAATTCAATCTTGCTGGATTAGTGCGGTCGTTGTCTAGTGATAATGTTGATGGTACAGTGTTGGTAAGTAGTGGAATATCATCCTCTTCCCGATGAAACTGATATCATTCCTCGTATTGTCTGTCCATAGTCGTATCATCATAACTCACATTTCCAAACCCCATTCCAATATTTTCGTCCTGATTCGATTTCAACGTTACAGCTAACTGAAGTCTACTAAGCTCTTCTCACAAAAGAAGGAAGCGAACATCATCATCATTCCTTATGTATTTTTTAGGGGCTTTATATTCAAGCTTATATTTAACTTTCAGTATAAGATCAAACTCTGAAGAACTGATATTTGTAACCCTATAAATGTGAGATTTAAGTTCTTCATACTTCAATGTATAAGGCACAATGATTCCTGTCAACTGTCCCCTAATATACGAACTTTTGTTCTCATCCCAATCACCTCCATATTGAATAAGTAGACACTTTTCTGTCATCCTACAAAGCAAGAGAATATTTTTCATTTAGTTGTACAAGCAATTGAAGTGTACTCTCGCTCTCAATCTCGCTCTCTCAATTTCGCTCTCTCTCAAAATCTTACTCTCTCTTAATCTCACACTCTCTCTTACTCTTGCTCTTTCTCACTCTCTCCCAATACAAAATTTCGTAATGCTACCTTTCCAGAAATAACACAACAAAAATAATGAAACAGACTCAAAATAATGAAACAACTTTATTAAAAACATGTTCCGTTCTGAAAAATCCCCGTTCGAAAAATCTCCGTTCAACAAAACACCGTAAAAAACCAGATAAGTAATCACCCTTGAAATGGAGTTTAGAGTTTAAAGAAATCGCCATTGTATTATGTTTAGGTATTGTTGATTTAATTTGAGGTTTTCGTCATGAAAATTATCAAATCATTCGTACACTGACGAGCAATCACATCAAACCAGGGAATTTCAAGCGAGAGCGAAAGTGTTTAATAAGACGAGAGCGATATTTACCTCGTGAAGTTGGTGTAAGGGTAATAAAAATAGATCCTTTGACATTTTTGACCCAAAAATTGGATCATCCAAATAAATTTTCCTAAAAGAAAAACAAAATGAACCCTATAACCCATATGGGTTTATTTCTCCTCCCTCACTAATTACGGCAGCCACGCCAACCCTAGTCGCTCCGCAACTGCCATTTGCACAATGCTTCCATCTCGAGCTCTATGATCCAACTTTTTTCTTTTTTTTGTTTCCCCTTTTATTCTTCTCCATTTAGATAATTCGAAATCTTGTCAAATCCGAAAATAAGATTTCAAATCATTTTGATTTTGAAGCCCAGAAGCTTGTGCGACATCAATGGCGTTTACGCCTCGTTCCGCGATCCGCACTGCAACCGATCTCTCTAATAACCTTCTTCGCTCCTTATCCACTTCCACTAAATCTGCTCACCACAACAATCACCAGCAGACGCACAAATACTTGGAGGCGAACGCCTTTATTGGCAGCTGGGAGGCGCCGAAAGACCCCAAGGAAGCGCAGGCCAAACTCGCTCAGCTCCGAAGGGACTACGCCAAGCAGATGAAGCAGGTACGCAAGAATTACATCCAGGAGGTTGAACTCTTGAGACTCGAAAAGGAGCGCAAGGACGAAGCCAAAAGAGAAGCGCTTAGGGTTGCCAATGAGGAACGCAAGAAGCTTAAAGCTGAAGCTGCTAAAGTCCGAGCCGAAGAGCGTAAGGTTGCTGACGAAGAGTTCCGACTGACTTTGGTAAGTTTTTTTTTTCTATCTTCTTTAACATTTACGTCGTGAGATATTATTGTTTGAAGATTTTAATTGGTGAGAATTTGGTTGGAAATGCATCCGCTACTTCTTCCAATCTATTTGGATTCAGAAAGCAATCTGTTAATTTTTCTTTTAGTGATTGGGAGAAGTGCAATCTGTTTTCTTAGGTTCAGTCGAACAGTTTCCTTGCCTGAATTTGTATATTTATTCTTATATGCTACATGTTAGTATTGCTGCTCTCGTTTTCTTGTCTTAGCTTGGCTGAATGTAAAGGAAGGACCATGGAGCAGACAAGTTTTAGAATGGCTAAGTTCTTCGATATTTTATTGAATTTCATGTGCTGGGTTACTGGGTAACTCCTCTAATCCCAGTGAGCACCAATTGTAAGGCCTCCCTCATAAAGCAGATTGCCCTTGATTTTAGTGGGTGCCAAATGGGCAAGTTGCCCATCTCTAGAAGAGGCTTAGTCACTCTTATTCAAGCCTATTCAAGCCACCCCTCAAAAGTAAAATCTCCTTATTTATGATATGGCTCTCTTTTCACACTGCCTTCAAAGGTGGACCGTGAGGCTTTTTCAGGACTTCCGTTCAGGAGTGTTAAAGAATAAGGGGGTTGCCACTTGGTTAATTGAACTAGAACCAAAGTCCAGCTTCCTTTAATATGGAAGGGCTTGGTATCGGCAACCTTAGAATTGAAAATTATTTTGTCTTTCTAAATGACTTCAGAAGTCTCCTTTCCGTTAGCTTCTAGATTGATTTTGGGATATGCAGTGGCTCTCTCTCAGAATTCCTAAGTAAGCATTTAAGAATAATAGTAATAATAATTGCCTTGCCCCACTTATTTTTCATCTGCGTGGCTTCTGAGTCTAAATTTCAGCTTCCGTTATCCATCCTCGATTGAAAGATTTCTAATCTCCAAACTTGTACTATCTTGGGAAACAAATGCACGAGAATCCACCCAGATGTCATTCCAAATTTTAACTGGAAAAATCCCCAACTGAGGAGACCTAGAAGTTTCGGAGATTGCTCTTGGTCCTAGAAATGTACCTACCTGATGCTTCTAATGCCTGCTGTAATTACACCTTCCGGTAAACTAGCGTGAGCTATGCTCTAATTTTCTCCTGGAGTTGGTTTATCTAGAACGCTGAAGACCACCTAGGAAGAAGAGCTATATTCTTTTTCAATATTGTTTAAACCAACCCGCATCTATACAGTCTGTGGCGGAAAGAAATTCCTGCTTTTTGATACGGATACTCTTAGATATAACAAAAACGTATAGATGCTTTATAATAAGTTTCTGTATAGATCTTGTTACTCTTAGTTTTGATTTTTATTCTTATCTTATATCTTGATGTCATTAAAATCATTAGTGTATATAATTACGCCTCACGAACCTTATCGTGTTGACATTCCATAGTCATGCTCATGCGTTAGTCCTTGTTGGTCAAATGATATGATCGCTATTCTTGCATTGGTCTTTGTTGACCATCCCTTAGTGTGAGAGACATAATTATGGTCATTCAACAGAAATTTCTTCTGGTCTAATTGGTGGTAAAGAAATGCAAGAATTTTCAGAGATGATGGGTACGTTTAAAATACATTTTCAAGTGTTTAATTTAAAAAAATAAGTCATTTTGAAAAAAATTGGAGTGTTTGGCATGTCTCAAAATAGTTTTTCAAGTGTATTTTAATCAAATTTTATCAAAAGTGTTTAAATAAAAATGAGTTTTTTTAAAAAAATATTTTTTCTTAAGTCAATCCAAACGGACCCGATATCTCTACCTTGGATCACTTTTCAAATTGATTTTATTTCATTATTTGTATTGTTGTAAGCAAAATCCCCTCTTTAAAGTTTAGTCTCTCTTAAGTTCTAATTGGCAAGCTTAGTTTTAAGTTTGGAGCCCTATAAGCTCCCTTCATTTCATTTATAACTGAAATTTGTTTCTACTCATCAAACATAGGTCAATCTGTTGGTAAAAGTTAAAATAACAAAATAATAATTTAAAAAATCATCATAATAATAATAATAATTTAAAAAATCATACTCCTACTCATCAAAGATCTCAATTATCTCATGACCTTCAATTGGATTAACCCGTCTTGAAATTACTTCCTGAGGAGTAAGGATGGTAATTATTTGGTTGTTTGGGAAAGTTGCCCTATATTCTAGTTTTCTTGTCTGACGTTCGAAACGATGATTATCTGTTTATCTGTAGATTCATACAATCATCTAACATCGCTCGATTGATGTCATATGTAGATGAAAGAAAGAGCTGAAAAGCTTGAGCATTGGAGAATGATGGAAAAGAAGAGGGACGAAAAGAAGAAAGAAAAGAATGATCTACTAAGACGGCAGAGTTCCTTGTGGGTTGATGAAAATAAACTGGAAGAGAAGCTTTTGGACGCCATTGTTAATACCACCCCTCTCTGAGTTTTTTTTACTTTTCAGTCATAATTTGTCCAAACATTGTTCCAGTTTCTTACATTTCTTGTTAGAAGCAGTTTTAATCATTATCACTAGATTCTAAATGATAATTTTCTGCATATCCAAGGTTTTGTTGTTCACTTTCACACCTCTTGCTTATGATGAAACAGTCAACATTTTGCATACAGTGGTACCTTATTATTGTTGTTGTCGGGGAAAAAATTAGAATGTTGTATCATGTTATCTTCATTGCTCGTCTCTTGATGTTTATCTAAATAATTCATCAGTTTTAGTTCTCTTTTGTCTAATTGGAGATTGTTTTGTGCAACTTCTTTGGCTTAAGTTTCTTCCATTTGTTAGTTACTTATGGCTATTTTCATTTCATGTGAAATTAGTTCAAAATTGCTTAAATAAAATTGTTCTAACTCATGTAACAAAAAAGGAGATCATCACAAAACTCTCAGATTTAATGAAATGAAAATAGCCATGACAATTTTAAAACAAAATTTTAATGAAGAGTCCAAGTTGATTTAAGTATAAGGTGATATTAATTGTAAGATTCGATTGTGCAAATTTAAAGTTCAGCAAGTATAGCATTATTCTTTAGTTTAACAAGAAATCACCTCTAGTCACGATAACATGTCTTAACCAATAACATGTCTTATGCTAGTATCATGATACTATTTATTAATTAAATGTGTTTGGTTCTTGCAGGTAAAGAAAGCTCAAATGGTAAGATAATCATGACAGTTACAAGTACAGCCATAAAGTATGTAAGTTGGTAAACCATATCAGTTACAATTACAACCATAAAGTATATAATCATCGGACTTTGCCACGATCCATTGCACTCTAGAACTTCCAAATGAATATGTAAATAACTATTGATTGTTTCAAAATTGGGAAACTAAACTCCAACCTGCTTCTTCTGGAAGACAATTCTATTGCAAATAAATGGAAAATCCCTATAAGAAAAATCCTATAAGAACAGTAAAACTTGAAAACTGCTTAATAACCTGCCAAAAAGAGAAAAATAAGAAAGAAGATAGGACACGAGTTTACACCTGCAGGAAAAAAACCCAATCTAAATCAATGGCACTGACATTCTGAGTATGATTTACATCCATATGAGAAGGAAAAAGAACAGGCGAGGGGTAAAAGAATGTCTAATCCTATTGATGATAACCAGCCAAAACCAAAAACCCATTTCAAGATTTAAAAAAAATGTCGTTTTTCCTTCCCAAGACACACAACCTTCGTTCACTGGCTCTTTGGTTTTTGAATCTTCACATATGGAAACAACCCCAAAAAGTGGACTACTCTCGGGTTCCACCCTAGTTGTTGAGCACGACAAAACATTAAAAATGTATTTGCGAAATAAGAATTGAATCCCATTAATACATGCCATAATGCATGACCCTGAGGGTTGAAATACCAGCTAGAGATGTTCCTGCAGTACAAGCGATCGAAAAGCCAGCAAACAGTCCCAAGAGAGATGGTTGTCAAGTATAACTTTGCAAGCCGCTTCGCGTGTATATCGTTCGTGTGAATATAGTACTTGTACATTCGAGGGATGCAGAGAAGACATAGTATTGCATAATGTACCTTAAAGCCTGCTCCAAAACGTATGATTGCATGAGCAACAGCAAAGGCAGCTCCATATAGAAACAAGAACGTAGGCATCGTACTCCGGTAGTGCCAATCTGGTGAATAAAGGATGTAGATGTAGAGGAGCATTTCCCATACCATTGGTGTTTCATCACCTTGCTGTTGTCTGAAATTGAATTTATCGTTTAATCCAAAAGATATGATAACGGATGAAGATTTGACAGAACACATAAGCCAATTTTATAAAGAATTCACAAATTTCAATGGCATCCACTAGCCATAATTAGCATTCATCAGAACATTTATGAATACTACATCCTCTATTTATGAAATAAACCAATAAGATTCCAGAAAAAACTAATTTCACAGGGCACTCAACATTACACGCTACCAAACCTCGGCTAGAGGGGGAAGAACATGTAAAAAGTTGCAACTCCTAACGCATTAGAAGAATAGAAAATCAGAGGTGATAGAAGAACCAGAAAATTCATCCATGAGAGAATGAATTCCAATAATTGATGAAATACTGAGACAGTTCTAACTTGTTCTTTTTTTTCTTTTCTTCTTGTGTGTGAGAGAGTAAATAAGCTATATTAGGTTCATCGACATAAACAAACTCCATTACTTAACGAAAATACAACTTCTACAGACTGGATACAATTGTTTTCAAGTTTTTTGTAAGCCCAAATGGCTAAATCAATCTTTTTCCCATCCCAACGTGTAAGCACAAAGCAAACCAAACAGCAAAGTCCAAATTTTTGTTGCGCAATTGAAAGAACAAATGAAAGTTTCCCAATAATTCTAGTTTATTTTTAGAACTAAAGGACGTTTCCTCGTACCTTTCCTTTAGCTGAAAAAAAAGTCTCCAAAAAGAATAATCTATTGACATGGACAAGAGTAAAGCTCTTGTTCACCATATTTTCCTTATACATATCCAATATATTTTGTCCTTTAACTCCACACCACAACATTTAGTAATTTGATCACTGGCGGAATCTATAATATATAGGTAGCTTAAAGACTTTTAGATTTACTAATCACAACCTCTACACAGAAATTTAAAACTTCTAACTCAAACAATTAAAAAGAAATTCCAAGCCAAAAAATAGGACTGCCACATAGTCATCTTCGTTCTTTTATTCTTCAATATAAAGGAAGAAGACTTACACTCGTTGCAAGGTGGCATGATACAACATGCTTCCTATGGCAAGGACCATATTTGATATGTGAAGAACACTAAACCTCTTCTCAAACCTTTGTCTCAAAGCATTTACGAGACCAATAAGTGCTAAAATGAGGCATGGAATATTTGATACCGTGTTGAAGAATTCGGCAATATAAGAAGAGTAGACATAGTTCTTTTCACACCACTCAGGAGATGTGACAGGACCCCAGAAACTAGATATTGTATCTGCCATTCTACAATCAAGTATACCCGACAACACTTGAATTGCCTGCTATGATGGTTCAGAATTTACAAACCTGTAATCATATTCTCTAATAAGTAATAAGTCAGTGCAAAAAGTAACACACATACAAGTCAAAGTAAAAACAACTTCCATTTTTGACCCAAGCAAATACTGAAACATCTGAAGGAAATATGTATTTGATGAGGAAATTTGTATGAATTATCACGGAATCTTAGAACTAAGGGATCAATTGCCCAATTTCATTAACGAAAACAACCCGCAGGTGTGAAATATCTAGACAGAAAGAGGCTCTCCATCTTCCCGAACTCCTTGGTCAAGTTAACAATCTCGAAATCGCAATATCAATAACCAACTTCATGTTTTGTACTTTACTTATAATAACAGAAACCGCCAAACCTAGAATCGCACTAACCTAAGAAAACGTAATTGTAACTTTCGCGCATCATTCCTTAACACTCTTTACCGTGCAAAGAAGAGACGTCAAGAGTGAAATAACTTGAACACGACGATACTAATAATCATGGCAACGTTTTCTGAAGCAAAATTAGAACCTTAACCACGCTGACCATGGCACCTTTTTCCATTTCTTCCATTTTTTTCATCATGACTTGACTTCCTCGGGAAATTCATGAAACAGACAAAACAGTTCGAATCTCCAAACACAACAATCACGGAGCAATACAACTATTCATATAGAGCAAAAATCAAAATTGAAAGAGGGAAGGGGGAAAAAAATTGAAGAAACTACTAACCCGTCCAAAATAGATCTAAGCTAGAGAAGAACCATTGTTGGATCGTTGAAATTCAAATTCCTGAGGTCTTTCTGTCGGTGGTGCGAAGCGATCGGAGGAGATCTGAGCTGAGAGTCCGAACCAATTAGGGCTACCCAGAAGGAGGACGACGAGCGCGTGGTGAAGATATAAGGGAAGATGACGGAAATCAATTTGTAGCCGTTAGATTATATACGTCGACGGTTGATATTGCTCCGGTCATCGAGCTTTGGCGCGGATCGTGATTAATGGAATCAGAATCTGACTTTGAATCGCCTTAATTCCGCGTGTTGTCTACGCGCTCACGTGCTTATGTAGCTCGTCACGCCCCTCGCTTTTTTTCCCCTTTTTTCAAATAACGCCTTTTAAATAACGCCAGTAATGTTTTAAATAATAAATTAATTCTTAGGTTAAACCTATCAATATCTCTCTTGGGATTTTCCCTTTTACATCTATTTTCACTCCTTTTTAAAATATATATATATATATATTACTTAAATTTCGTTAGCCCACTCTCCCAACTTTTTTGGATTTGATTTTTGAAATTATATTTGTATTTTAAAAAGCTATGTTTGGTTCTACGTAAAAATTACAATCATAATTTATAAATAAAAATTATATTTGTATTTAACTTGTCAATAATAGACTAATTATTAAATAAATATATATATATATATATTATCAATATATAAATTAATTAGAATCAGTAATAATTTCAATTATAAAGATGTAAAAATTGAGTAATTTCTAATTGAAATTAACTAATTAATATATTTAATCACATCGTGTTAATCATAATCTAATATTTAGTCACTTTTATAATTAATTAAGTTCAATATTAATATTTTTATTTTTAATTAAATAATATAAAAAATATATTTCAATAAACAATCTATTATATGAAAAGTGAAAATGAGGTAAAAATATATATTAATGATTATATGATAAATATATACTATTTCAACTGAATAAATATATATCGCAATAATAAATATATACTAATGGTTATATGATATGTTAGTAATAAACGAAGTAATAAAAAATAATCGCAATAATAAATATGTACTAACGGTTATGTTTTAGTTATCTTGAGGTTGAATTTTTATTTCTACTGTTTTTTTAACCATATTTTTTAATCTGCACCTTGTATGATTTTTTTTTCTCTCTTTTTTTTTAGAATTTATCCATATCCATCTATATACCTATATATTTAAATATATTAATTAGATATAATTATAATATACAATTCCTTTTTATCTTGATTGTTTTCTTCTTCTTTTTTTCTTCTTCTTCTTCTTCTTCTTTTTTTATCAGATGTAGTTTCGTATTTTTTGTGTTTTTGTAATTTTTTATATTTTCATAATTATTGTAAATATATCAGCGGTCCTCGTATATCAAAGAGGATATAAATGAAAGAGTTAAATAACATGTAGCAGAAGTATCAGGAATCCATAAGCATTCAAATTCACTAATTTTTGCAGAAACTAAAACATGCTTTTTCTAAAAAGATTGTTTTAAGATCAAAGAACTCTCCAATAATCTAAATGTACAGCAGCAATCTTCACTGTAAACCACCTCAAAGTCTTCCCTATTATCCTTTTGGAGCTTTAGACATAGTTGTGGGACTCAAGAAAAGCTTGAATAGGTGAAGAACAATGAAGAACACACAACAGTCGGATAGGAATAACAGTTTATTCTCTCAAAATTTCTGCACTAGTTTATCTCAAATGGCTCCAAACTTCTTTATATATTGCAAATGAACATGCAAAGAAGTCAAATGCATGGCTTGCAGCTCATGCTTGGAAAATTAATGAAGAGAAGTTAATGGCTTTTGTGTGAGTATGAAGATGAAGATAATGGAAAAAATGTATTCTCCATTTTGTGCAACATGCAAAATCTGGTTTTCATTTTTCTTTTAAAACACAATATGATTTCAAAACTATTTTGATTAATAAAGTTGAAAAATGATTTTCTAAAATTAATTTCATAAGTTAATTTAAAAGTAGTAATTAATTTAATATCAAATATTAAATTAATTTTTGCACAACAATTATCTTCATATATTTAAATCATTTAAATATATGTTCTCTTGTTTTGTTTAATTTGAACGTTTTAAATTAATTTTTCAAGCTACTCTAAAACTTATCCATTTACGAGCTAGTAGGGGACCTCGCGAACCTATAGATCATGGGCTCCAACGATTTGAGATTAATTGACTAAACTCATTAGTCCGATCTAACCCTCATTCGCTAACTAATGGGACACTCCACCATAGCCCATAGTTGAACTCCCCTCACTATAGATATATTATGTCCACTTAATAAACATAAATAAGTCGATCATTCACAAGTTGTTCGTAATCACAGCTAGGTCAAAAATACCGTTTTACCCCTATGAATACATCTTTTCCTTAAGTTCCTATGGATTCTTTAATGAACAATTCTGATTTATAATCTCTATGAACCAAATCCTTTCTGTATCATGAAAAGGCAGGGCCCCGATTATTCAATACCTGGAATCAGTACTTAAAGAACAACCTATTTGCTAACCCTAAATAGGGTAGGAGTGAATTTCATCTTGCAAGGTTATGTCCCTAACTACTCATTCGATCTTAACCCTGAAATGGTAAGCTTATTGAGCAGTGTTGTTTGACTACTCTCACCGTTGTAAATCAAAGGATCAAACAAACAGGAGTTAGTAGCTAACTCAGGATTAAGATTGAGTTAACCTAGGTTACATATTAAACAAAATAGTCAGTTTTAACAATAAACTGTCATTATAAATAAAAGTGTCTATTTTCGTGATCCAGTCTATATGCAAACTCATTGCATAGGATGCCCCTACTCACATGTCTCGACGTGAACGATTTGTGGATCACATCGTTTGTAACACCTTACAACTTCTTGTAACAACTACAGAGTGAGTCGCATCCAATGGTGTTACCAGGATGAGATACACAATTTCATCCATAGACTTATTAGACCATCTAGGTTATATACTGTCAACTTGATCCTGTTTATGTCATTAGTTACAACATTCAGACTATAGCCAATGATACGTTTATTGGATTTCCATAATAAGATGCAAAATCAACAAGTCATTGTTATTAATAAATATAATGTTTAACACAAACTGCGAGTTCTATGACATTCCCAACAAGAAAACCACCACTAATTCAAATATATTGAAGATGATGGAGCATAAGACCATTACTCTTGAGATTCAAACAATTTATGGGGCGGCCCCTCAAGTTGGGTTGGTTTGGGTGGGTACAAAAAAACCCACCCACCGTTTGGTTCACCCATTATTAAAGAGGTTTATTAGCTCGTTATTTGCGTTAACTCACATTTCTCACCTCGTTATTCGCATAAACTCTCCTAATTACTCTCCTCCTATAATAATTACCAACTCAACTCAACTCTACTCTACGCACCAAGCGCTCCCTTAGTGGTTTTTTAAGCTTTTTCTTTCTTTCTTTTTTCCCTACTTTTCAAATTTATAAATGTAAATGCACACTATTGAGTTCAGTTAAATGATTGTAATTGTTTTTTTTTTCAATTTTATTGTAAATACTCATCGATTCATATGTGATTCATATGTTTGAGGCAAATTATAATATTTTAAGGATTTTCATCTTTATAAACAAATATTTTGTTTGAAATTAAGAAAACATCATTGCAAATTTGCAAGTGAAAATAATATTTTGGGGTTTCTCAAATAAAAAAAATGGTTTAAATTACGAAATGAAATTTTGATAATAAACAAATCATCTAACCATCAAATAAATAAATAATAGGTAATTATTACAGATTTTTTTTTTTTAAAAAAAAAAAAAAAAGATAGCGAGGTCACGACTTTTTTAAAAAATAGGATTTTTTTTATAATTTTAATTAAAGATTCAAATTAAAAAATAATAAAACCATAAAAATCAAAATAAAGTTTTCATTCAGTTACTTTCCTAATTTGATCTATTTTAAATTTTAAATTTAGATTTAGATTTAGATTATTATGTTATATACGTATTATTAAATTCTAAAGGTTTATAATAATTTAAAAAAAATAAAATAAAATGCGATTTGTTAATACTTTAAGAGAAATCGTCAAAAATATAAAAACTATTTACATACTGTGGCAAAAAATCACATCAATGGATATTTTTTAAAGAAATTCAAAAACTACCATCGATGGTCGTCTTCTTCTTAGCTTTATTTTCATTCAATTCCAAAACAATTTCGTTCATTTTCGATCATTCGTCAATTTCAATTCATTTTTTTCTTCTTTGTTGATCGATTTCATTGTGCTTCACCATACAACTCAAAGGTTTTCATCCTTTTTTGTCGATTCCATCGATCACACAAGTGAATTTCTTCTTCTCCTTCCTTCGTTGCCTTGTAATGTCACACATTTCATTGTTGAGTGAAGAACAATCCCGTTCTTTGAATTTCATAGTATTTTCTTATTTTCTTCCCCCCCTCCCCCTTCAAAAAAAAAACAAACAAAAAAACAAAACTCCCATAGGACAACAACTGTTCTTGTATGCCCATAAATCAACTTATTTAACTTGTCTTTCAAAATTCCAACAAGTTGTTGTATACAACAGTGCGAAGCTATTTTGGAAGCCAATTAGTCGAAAATTCGAAATTAGTGCATGTTGTTCATCTTAGGGAAGATTAGATCGAAAGGGGTCAATATAGATAGAGATTGTGCTCTATTTCTATCTATCTTAGATAGGTAGAGATAGATGTCTATCTTTGTCCATCAAGGATAAAGAAAGATATAAATCTATCTTTGATTGATCTTCACTCGATTTATAGTGGCTTATATGGTTGGAACATCAGATTCTTAAAATTTTGAACACGATCAACATTTTATTCGACTGAAAATGCATAAATGATCAATGATATATAGTATTATTACTTGTCTATCTCATATAGACAAATATAGACGTTTATATCTGACTATTTGTGATAGACAAAGATAGAACTTTACATGATAAACGGAGATAAACGTATATCTTTGTCTATCAGGGATAGACAAAGATAAAATTCTATCTTTGATTTATCTTCACTTGAGAGTTCAAAGAGAGGAAAGTATGTTGTAAAGTAGTCTTTTGCTTTTTTTATGTTGAAAAGTAGTCGTCTGTCTCATAAGGTTGAGTTCATAAGTAAGCCTTTTGTCTCATGAAGTAACGTCACAATACAAACTTACAACATTACGAGATAAATGAGATAGTTTGTATTTGTCTCATAAAGTTATAAGTTTGTCATGTGAAGTTACTTCACAAGACAAAAGACAGAAGTAAACTCAACTTTATGAGACAAGAGACTAACTTTTGTCTCTCATAAAATTGAATTCATTTATGTCTTTTTTCTCATGAAGTAACTTCATGGGACAATCTATTAATCTTCACGAGGCGTATTTATTTTTTCATAATGTTGTAAGTTTGTCTCATGAAGTTACTTTACGAGATGTCTCGTGAAGTAACTTCACAGGACAATCTAGTCATTTTCACGAGATGCATTTATTGTCTCGGGAAGTTGCTTCATAAGACGTCTTATGAAGTAACTTCACGGGACAAAAGGCATAAATGAAAGGAAAACTGTAAACTATGGAATTAGTTACAATCACACCATTGAACTTTCAATTTGATCAATTACCCTCCTGTAGTTTCAAAATTGTTGCAATTAGATCATTTTAATCAAATAAAAAGACCTAATTGTAACAATTTTGTCCTCAATTCAAAATTATCAACAATAAATCCACCTAATAAACAAATATAAAAATATAGGACAGATATTAGTGTTTACCATTTAAGTCTATCACTGTCTATCTCAGATAAACAATGATAGAAATGAAAGAACCCTAAGAAGGGATCGTGATGGGAAGCGGATCGTCCCAATTCCCAAAATTTCAAAGAATAAAATTTTACAGAAGAAGAGAACAAAATATGCATTTAAAAAAACTCAATACAACATGCAAATAATAAAATTATCCAAAAATAAAAATCCTTACCTTTGAAGAACACTTTTTTAATTGAGAACACCACCACAATGGTTTCCGTAGTATTATCAGGGAGAAAATTCAGGAGGAGTGGGACTCTGGCTATTTGAGATTTTAGATAGGGATAGAATATTGAGAGAGAGGAGAAAGAGGATGATGGAAAAAAAAATCACAGAACGTTTTTGTGTTGAAGAGAAAATTTCTTTTATTCAATTTTCCATAAAACTACAGAGAACGAGAGAGTCTCCCACTCCCACATTTGGGAGAGTAAAAAGTGGGGAACCCTCCCATAATTAGTTTTTTTTTTATATATTTAATAAATATGGTAATATATATGATAACTACCACGTCATATAATATATATATTAAACTATATGTTATATCAAATATAACATATAATCTATAGTTTCTATATTGTATCAAATACAATATAACCTATAGTTTCGTTTCTCTCACCAGTGACCTTTAATGCAAATCACATTTACATTAAATTTAATAATATGAATCTAATTCATATAATTAAAAGTTGAATAATATTCAAATATTTATTTTTTTCTCATTGATATTATAATGTGTCAAATACATTATAGTAATTATAATTTAAATTAATTATATCATATATAATCAATTAAATCCCTCGATGAATTTGAATAGTTCAAAATAATCAAAAAACCGATTCTCATTAAATCCTGTTGAGCTATCGAGGAGACCTCGTGGACCTATAGCTTGAAGCTCAAACGGTACGCGAATAATTAATTAAATTATTTATCATCCGTTAACTGTTGGGCACTCCACTAAAGACCGATAGCTACACTATTCACACTATGGATGTATTTATGTGTCAATTGGATATAACCAATCAACAGTACAACGACCCTTCACAAATCGTTCATAAGTATAGTTGGGTCAAGATTGTCGTTTTACCCATGTAGTTATATTTAACTCATTAAGTACCATTGATCCCTCTAATGAACAATAAATCATAGTCCAACTATGACTAAACCCTTATCGAGCTAGGAGAAGGTGTGGCATCATATTGTTCATACCTCGTAATCAGACTTTAAAGGAACAATTTATCTACTTGCCCCGACAACGAGGAGTGAGCGAATTTCTTATTGTGTAGCTGTGTTCCCAATTCCCCAATCAGACGAATCCAAAAGATGGTAGGCATTTTGAGTCAACAATTTGGCCACTCTCACCCATATAAATCAGAAAGACCGCCTTCATAGGCAAGAGTTCACAACTCACTCAGGATTCAGGTCATGTTATCTATGGTCATCTCGGTGAAATGTAAGTCTCTATTATGAACGAAGTTATATAATAGACTAAACATTTCATGGTTCAATTTTATACACATTTCTCTGTACAGAATATCCCCGCTCACATATCTCCACACGAGTGATTATGATCAAATAATTTGTAGCACTTTACAACAATTGTAACATCTACATAGTGAGTCGTGCTCGTAATGTCATCAGGATAAAGTATCCAACCTCATCCATCTACTACAGACCATTTAGGTTATCACTTAAACACGATCCACCTGTATATCCCTACATACATGTTTAAGCTACGGGATATCCTTGAATGTTAGTTTATTGGTTTGTGGTCAATGCAACTAATTTTGAAATAAACCATCATATATTGTATTACATAAATAAAATGTTTGTACAATGTACTTACAAACTATAGGATCCTACGAGATTTAGGGCATCAACCCCAATAAGAAATCCATTAAAGTCTATCATTGTCTATCGTAGACAGAGATGGAATACTATCTTTGTCTATCTCAAATAGACAATGATAGAAATCCATCACTGTTTATCTAAGATAGTATTATATATATGTCTATCTGAGATAGATAGTGATTAGAGATGTCCACGGGGAATAGGGCGGGGGTTTCGCGGGGATCGGGTTCCCCGCAGGAAAAATTCTCCGCATTTATTTTTCTTTAACATTTTTTTTTTAAATTTCAATTAAATATATATATTTTTATTATTCTTTAAACATTTTCAATAGAATTTTCATTTAAATGAAACATTGCCAATTCTACTATTTAAAATAATAATACACATGTAATTAAAAAAAATATAATTAAAATGCTAAATTCTCATAATTTTAAAAAATTAAAATTCAACATTTAGAACATCCTATCTTAAATATTACAACATCTTATATATATATATAATCTATAATTTATATACAAAGTCGGGCCAGGGTCAGGGACGGGGAATCTTGGCCCCGAATTGTAAACGGGAAAAAAATTTCCCACTCCCTCCTCCATTCCCGTGTATTCGAGGATTCCTCGCCCCCTTTGGGGCGGGGGCCCCTGCATATCTTTTGGACATCTCTGATAGTGATAAAGTTATATCACTGTCTATCTCAATTCAAAATTATCAATAATGGATCGACTCAACTAAAGAAATATAGAAATATAGAGTGCAAGCGGTATAAGAACCATGAAACAGATATTGGTGTTTACCTATCATTGTCTATATGAGATAGACAAAGATAATGCTCTATTTTTGTCTATCTTAATTCATATGCATCAACAATAGATGTATCGATGTTAAAGTTTTTGTTAAAGTTCTCGAGATAGATAGTTGACATACAAGTACATTATTAAGTAAGCATTATTAAAACATAAACATATATTAGTATTTACTATATAGAAATAGATATAGAGTGCAAACCATGTAGAAACTATAAAACATATATTAGTGTTTACTATATAAAAATGATAAATGGTTATCGTGCACTGTTTGATGAAGAAAAAGACGTGGGAAAATGATGGGTATCAGGCCTGAGTGTGGATATTGGGCCGATTGATGGGTAATCCAATTAATTGTAATTAATCGACTGATTATTCATGTGGGCTGGAATACTTTTGGTATTTCACTACCATGGGTTGGACTTTTCTTCAATAGTTTTGGAATGAGTTCAAAATTTGCTATTCATGTAAATATTTTGGACTTTTTTTATTACATTTGAAAAGACCCATACTTCAACCCTATCATCATTTATATTTTATGTCAAATCAAATCTACCAGATCTTCTTTACAAAATTGTTAAATTAAATTTTGCCGTTTATCTCAAAAAAAATAATAAAATAAAAATAAAAGACTTTAATCATTTACATCTTATGCAAATTCAATCTACCATTTTTTTTCTTTACAAATCTATTAAATTAATTTTTTTTTCTGTACAAATTTGTTAAATTAAACTTCCACGTTCTTTAGGTACTTTTTTTTTCTTTTCAAAATTGTTTTGATTATTTTGTTATCTATTTAGTATTGAAAATATTTAATTATATAATTATCCATGTGAAATTATAAATATTCAATAACTATTTATAATATATTATTTATTTGTTGCTCAAGGTTCTATTTCAATATTTATATTCTAAATTTAGGTTTATGATTTATAAGTTTGGACAACTATTTTTTTAAGATATTATAATTAAAGTGTGAGGTGGGGGAATCGAAACTCAAACCTCGAGGTCGATAGTACAAGCACTATGCCATTTTACACTTTAATTTAACAAATGAATTTGGTTACATTTTTTGTATATTTAATTTTTTTATAACTACATTAAAAGTTGAAATATTTTTCAATTTTTTTTAATTACATTGTTTTCTTATATGAGTTAAGAATTGACTTTGATTACGATTTTTTTTAATGGTGTGGTTCTATATTATTTTATGTTTAAGTGAAAATATAAAACTCTTAAAAAATATGTGAACATAAAAAATCAACCCGACACTATACAAGTATCCATCACATAAAGAAAAATACACCATATATTCATCGTAGCTAATTGTGAAATCACTGTAGTCAAAGAACACATCTAAACGGTGTTCATTGTAGTTAAAAGAGCTTTCCATATAATCTTCATAATAGCTAGTTGCGAGTTAAAATCATTAGGGGACTCAAACACTAAAGAGAGGTTTGGACTGCAACCCATTTTAATGTGATAGTAAATAACAAATTTGAGATAATAATATAGCAGTTGATAGTAGGTTATGATAATAGTGGGGAATGTAGAAATTTTGTTGATGGGGGCTTTGTAGAATTTAGTAAAAATAAATATAACAAGCTTGAATAAAGGGAGATAGAAGACAAATTTATCATTGGGCTAACTAGTGATTTTGACATTATGCAAGTTTATATATATATATATTATATAAAGGGCGTAAAGTTGAGGGGACTCAAGCTTCTCCTGGGCCCATACTAAATCTGACCCTAATAATAATTGGTATCAACTATTATAATTGTAGCATACACTCATTTATTATTTAGTCTGTAAATTGAACAAACCTAAAATTTAGGGGCTATACTTTAACATAATAATAATAATAATAATAATAATAATAAATTTTATATTATTATTATTATAGGGGTTGTTATAAATTGAAATTTTTTTAAAAAATATAAAACTATTTATAAAAATAGAAAAAAAAATCGATAGATACTACTATTGAAAAATTTTAAAAAATGTAAAATTATTTGTAGGAATAGAAAAAAAAAATATTGATAGACACCATTACACTTCTATTAATGTCCATAATGTTAGATTTCTATCATTTTTGTCACTGTAAATTTTTATTTTATATTAAAATTTTGATGTTTAGTGTAGAGGATTTCACTCATTTTTCTATTTTTGAAAACCATCATTGTATTTTAATATTTTAATTTATTTTATTGTTTAGTGGCGCTAATCCCTGCCAAAACCCTGGAGGAGACCTATTTAGTATTCACCATGGCATAGCAGGCACCGGAAGGAGCTCGAGAAAAGCACACGGCCATGGGGAAAGCCGACGATATCCTCCAAACTCTCGGAAATTTCACCAGCAAAGAGAACTGGGACAATTTCTTCACCATACGCGGCCATGGCGATGCTTTTGAGTGGTATGCCGAGTGGCCTGAGCTCAAAGACCCACTCATTTCCCACCTTCCCATCCTCTCTAAATCCCCCTCTCCCCAGATTCTCGTTCCTGGTTGCGGCAACTCCAGTCTCTCCGAGCAGCTCTACGACGCCGGCTTTCGATGTATCACCAACATCGATTTCTCTAAAGTTGCAATCTCCGATATGCTGCGCCGGAACGTGAGGGAACGCCCTGATATGCGGTGGCGCGTCATGGATATGACGAACATGCAGGTAGCTGAATCTGATTATGGAAATGGGTGTGCGTGTTCTTGTAGGATGTTCTTGGCTATACAGTACATGCTAATTTTGGTGCGGGATTATTTTTTAGAGCGACAATGAGTGGAATGTATATAGTTTATGAACCGCAAGGCATCGAAATTCCTAAACTTGTAGCTCGTTAGATAAGGACTCTGCCAAAATAAAATAAGGGGACAAGTTTGAATCTTATTGTATGGATTAGAAGGTGTCCGAGTTATGACTATAGTTCGTTGCAGTTCATTTTCTTTTCCCCAAAGGTTGCATTTCCCCTTTTTTCTAAGCAGTGATTTACAGTTCACGGACGATACATTTGATGCCGTCGTTGATAAAGGTGGATTGGATGCTTTAATGGAGCCAGAAGTTGGTTCTAAGCTAGGAAGTCAATACTTATCAGAGGTACTGATTTTGAAGTCAATTTTTGTAAGAAAGAAATGGTACTTTTCATTTTTTTCGGCTGTTTCTACGTTATTCATTTTAATTAAGCAGTGGGAGTTTATTTTAGTTTTAGTTCCTATCAAAAAGGTAAAAAAAAAAGAAGGTTTAATTTGATCTCACTTAGGTGGATTGTCTTTTCAGGTGAAAAGAGTTCTAAAACCAGGAGGGAAGTTTATCTGTCTTACCTTAGCAGAATCACATGTTCTAGGTACTATCTTCAAACATATTATTATAGATAAACTCTGCGACATTCAATTTATATTTATTTACTTATTTTTGTATTTTGTCAGTTGTACTTTTAAAGGGAAAAAATGTTTTCAATACTTTTTGGGGGAAACATCATAAGAGTATGGTACTATGGTGGAAATTATTTCGCCTCGGAATTTTCTTCTGTTTGCTTCTATTAAACATACATTCTGATTCAATTGTGCTCTCCGCAGGCTTGCTTTTTCCCAAGTTCCGTTTTGGATGGAAAATGAGTATTCATGTCATACCTCCAAAACCACTGAGTAAGCCTAATTTTCGAACCTTTATGGTGGTGGTGGAGAAAGGTGAATCTACTACATGGCACCAGATAGAATCTGATTTAAAATTTTCTTTGCTTGATTCCCGTGGAAATCAGGTTAAATAATGCATTCTGCTCTCTTAAGTCATGAATTGGCGTTGGAAATTTCAAATTCATTGACTAGTATTTATTAACAGAATGGGACCTTGTTCAAGTTGCCTTTAAACACGTTGATTTGATTGAAAATCATCCTTGGTTTATGAGCTCTCTAATATAAGAACTGTTATGCAGACCTTGGCTCAGTAATTTGCTAAAGTTTGATTGAGGCTACTGATCTATTTTCAGACCTGTGAACTTGTCCAAACTCTTGAGAACGAGAATAGAATCCGCCAGAAGTATTCAAGTGGTGCTGATTTGTTGTTCTCTCTCGAAGACCTGCAACTTGGAGCAAAGGGAGATCTGCAGAAGCTTCACCAAGGCCGTCGGGTTCAAGTTACTTTAGGTGGACAAGGGACCTCTATTTTCAGTTACAGAGCTGTACTTCTTGATGCTCGGGAGCATTCTGGCCCATTCTTATACGAATGCGGGGTTTTTATAGTGCCCAAGGTATGTTTCCTAGAGTCGAAGTTAATTTATTAAAGAATCAAAATAATTCAATCCTCGTATTATCATGGAAAATTTAACATTTTATATTTGTCTAGACATTGTAAATTACTATTTAATCTATAATCTAAAGCCTTGAATTTATTCTACTTCAAAGAAGTTAGGGTACCCATACCCTATGGAGAATTATGTTGTGCTGTTGAACTTACTGCTCACCAAAATGGGTTTGGGACATGATATTTCAATTGCCATAAGGGTGCGTGAATTTTGAAGAAACATCAAACTTCAGCCTTTGTTGAAATATTTCCTGACCCTGCACATTCTTGGACGCTGGTTTAGCCCCTGCAAGAAAAAGAAGAAAATTATTAATGTAAAAGAAGAAAATTATTAATGTAGGTTTTATTTGTTATTTTTAACTTTCTTTAGCATATAGTTAGTAGATCATCGGAATATTGTAAAGGTTACAGGGAGGGTGGAAATTGAAGTACATGTTTATGGTGTACTTCCCTTATTTTGGTTGTTTATATGCTGGGATGCATCTCAGTGGATGGTTGAAATTTCCTCTGGTTGTTTATGCCTTTGATGCATGTGGCTCACAGCATTGTAGACGTGGGCTCTGCATGGGTGAGGGTGCCTCACAGCACTGTGTCATTGAAACTTTTTAGTCATATAATGAATTATTATATTTCAGACTCGAGCCCATGAATGGCTGTTCTCTTCAGAAGAAGGCCAGTGGATGGTCGTCGAAAGCTCAAAAGCCGCTCGCCTTATAATGGTACTTGTTTATTGAATATTGGAACTTTGTGTGTACCTTTCTATCATTTTTCTATCTTTATTCATTACAAAGTGATTTCTATCTTAGTATCCATTACAGATATCACTTATTTGCTCTAGGTTCTATTAGATGAAACGCAATCTGGTGCCGACATGGATGCTATTCAGGTGCAATTTGCTTTGCCTTTAGTTTTACCGTTTAGATATGACCTGATATTGTTAACATAGATACTTTTCACATCTTTGTTGAACTTTCAGAAAGATTTGTCTCCCCTAGTCAAACAATTGGCACCTGGAGAAGATGACAGTGGATCTCAAATTCCGTATGTAACACAAACCGCTATATGCTTCCTCCCCTTCTTTCCAAAGATACAAGTAATGCCTTTCTTTACGTCAATTATTGTAGACGTGGGCTCTGCATGGGTGAGGGTGCCTCACAGCACCGTGTCATTGAAATTAGTCTTCTACCCTTCTCTCTCTCTCTCTCCATATATCATGTTCTTCATAGTGACATGTCTCTCTCTCTTTCTCTCTCTCTCTCTCTATATATATATATATATCATGTTCTTCATAGTGACATCTCTCTCTCTCTCTCTGTATGTATGTATGTTGCAGTATTGCGAAATTATGTTGCAGTTCTATTATGTACTAGAAAAAGTGAATAATTGATGCTTTGGCAGTGTCACAGAAAAATTGTCATTTCCTTACATAGAATATTGGTTGTTATTGGTTGCAGATTTATGATGGCAAGTGACGGAATCAAGGAACGCAATTGTGTTTTTCAGGTTTTTACTATTTCTAACGCCGTGCCAAATTGGGATATCATAATTTTCCCAACTCCTGCTTACTTTCTCTGTAGGGTACATCTTCATTAACTGGTTCAATAGTGGTTGAAGATGTAATATATGAACACGTTAGTGGTGATGCCAGCCGCATCTTCCCATCTGGAGATTTGAAATTCCGTCGCCTTATTTTCCAAAGAACGGAAAGCTTGGTGCAGTCTGAAGCTTTGTTGAGAAGGGAGAGAGTTGATGACAAAGTTTCTTGTCAGATAGACAGGAAAAAGTCTCATGCATCATCCAAATCAAAAAATAAAGGAAAGAAGAGAATGAATAAGGGTAACAAACTCTGGAATTTGGTTTAATTTTCAGGATTAGATTATTTTCATTTGGATGTGAATAGAATGATACTTGAGAAGATCCATAGATTTTGGGATTGGGACATATGGGAATTGGAAATTTAATTCAAGTGTGCACGTGTTAAATTAAATTTGAGCATAGATAGAAAAGTGAAAAGGACATTATTGGTAACCACAAAACCCAAGAAAATGTTTGGGATTAAGATTCTCAACAGTTTTTTTTTACCAGCACAACATTTTTTGTATTGAGGCTCGTGGATTCAAGTCTTAAACCCTAGGATGGTCTCTAGGGTGCTGCAGTGGATCCTACAGTTATTTCTTTCTCTTTCTTTATTTTTGTCGTGTTTCCTTTTTCCTTCATAGTGTGTAACGTAGTTTTTGATCCCAAAAGCTGCGAATGCAATTAAACTACTTGAAACTTTCAGGTTTCGCCCTAAAATAGTCCCAACAAAAGTTCCCACCTATTCTGCACCACTTCTCACTTTGTTTTGTTTTTTCTATTCCTTGATATAGTGACAGAATCTAGTGATCAAATGAAGGTTTATCATGGCTACCTGGCAAGTTCTTATCATTTGGGGATCATTTCTGGGTTTATGTTGATATCTCGATATTTGGAGATTGTTGCATCAGCTGGAACAATGGTCAGTTACCTGTCTTTGATCCTTCTATTATCTCATCCTATCTTGAAAATGGAAACCAGTACTTTTCTACAAGCAATTTAGTTGTTTAATATTGGTTATAGACAAAAGTAGAATCCTACCATCCTAGGTCGATTTAACCGCTTCCTAATTTTCTTTTTTGTAAACAGAACATTTTGTAGAGGTCCTCTCCTTCTATTTATGTCTTGCATGTGTGTCTTTTTCTCTCGTTTCTTTGCGTTCCCACTGAATTTAACTAGCTGTTCTTGACAGGTGAATGCAGTTGTCATTGGGCTCGGAGCAGGTTTACTGCCCATGTTCCTCCGTGCATGCATGTCTTTTTTACACATCGAGGTAATTGTGCTCCCGTAACCCTGAAAACATGGTGACATCTTTCATAAACTGTAACGAGTGTAAAATGATCCAGGTGGTTGAGTTGGATTCAATGATCCTCAATCTTGCACGGGATTACTTCGATTTTTCTGAGAATGCAGATTTGAAGGTATTCTTGCTACACCTTTGTTACTTTTTTGTTAGCTGATATAATGTTTTTGAAAGTTTAAGGGCTTCAAGCTCTGCTGGTATGACTTCATTCGAGTGCAATAGTTTATTAAAGAAAGATTTATAGGTATATAATTATTATATGCATAATGGCTTTGGAGTGAGTTTGGTTTAAGTGTTTTCATGTAAGAAATATCAGCAGTTGTTTCTATTTCTTATATATATAAATAACCAAACATTCTTTGAGAAAGAAATGAAAAAATGCAAAAGTATATAAAAAATGGAGCGCACAAAGGGAGGATGCCAACTACAAAAAGGATCTCCAATCAAGAGAAATAGGACCTAATGGGTAATTACAAAGAAGCACAAAATTTAGCAAGGGACCAAAATCACTTGGGAATATTGTTTCTTTCCCTAAAGGCACTGCCCCAGAAAATAGCACACACCACAACTTGCTGCAAAAAGCTTCCTCTCTTGAAAGGGAGGCAGAGAAAGAACTCATTGTTCATCTCTTTGCAGCCGCATCAAAAAACCAATTTTAAATGGGGTAAGTTAGATCATTACTCCAAAGAATATGATCAAATCCTCCGCCATGCTCCTATGCAGAATATGTCATGCGACTCAAGCAAATTGGGCACTTTCTTCGACACCGATCCTCAGTGTTAACTATTCCGTGGATAACTTGCATTCTTGATAATTTTCACCCTCCACAAGCAAGGACAAAGATACCAAAGGGAAAGGGGTTAACTGTACAGAGAAAAAAGGACTTATATGAAGATTCATCGGATGGACTAGGACTCCAAATATGAATTTCCCTTCTCCTCACCATATAACAAAACTCCCCAAGCTAAGAAAGAAAAGCAACGGTAGTGTCCATTGTTTTCATATCGGACAAAGGAAGGTGCAAACCAAAAAATAGGAGAGGAGGTCATAGGATGAGATAAAACAACAGCTGCCGAATGATATTAGATGTTAAATTACTACTGCTACTAAATGAATAAAATTTAGCTGATAGGATAGTAGTGATATAATACATTTTCAACATCCTCCACTTGTGACTTAGAGACTAGCTTGGGACCTGATCAATATGTTAAAATATGTCATCTTGTACTACTTTTTATTAGTAACATTTTCTTTTGGGAAATGATGAAGGCGTCATGGATGTGTCAACCTAGTTAAGATATCTGGGTGCACGATCTCCCAGTCTTCTAGTCTTTTAGTTTCCTTGCTTATTATGTCTCTTTGTAATTCGAGCATTAGTTTCTTTTCATTTTTTCAATGAAAAGTATTGTTTCTGTTTCAAAAATTGGGGAAAAGCTGGCAGCTTGGTACTATAGGAGAACGAGAATAAAATTTCTTCTTAGCTAAACTATCACTGGACTAAAAAGTTTTAACTATTAGATCAAGGTAAATTTAATCTTTTTAGTGCACATCCTAGAAGGAAAGCTAAATTTCTTTTTTAAGATCAAGCTACATGAGCACCGCTTCCTAATTTCCATCCATGCAAGGGTTTTTTTTCCTCTTGTTATTACAGAAATGAAGTTAACATGACATGGCATTTCTGAATGCTTCTGCCATGTAATAAGCGTCAATCTTGTGCATTGTTTGACCTGTTATGATTTCGAGTCATCTAGATTTGTTCTTTTGAGACTTTTCTACTTTGCGCTTTCTATGTATCTCAAGAGTAAGGGTTATCCATTGGCATTTCAGGTTCATATTGCTGATGGGATTCGGTTTGTTAGAGAATTAAGAAATTATGGGACAAATGATTCCTCAACCGTTCTTGACAATGGAAACTCGTCTCAAGTAGAACAGCAAGCAAACAAGAAGATTGACATACTTATCATTGACGTGGATGCAACAGACTCTAGGTAGTCTGAACTATTATTTGTGCCATATTTTTAGTTTGTTTATTCTCTCTTATATGGAACCCCTCTCTCTCATACAAAACCTATATTAGCTTATAAATAATGAACGATGGACTTAATGATCTGTTCTATAAGTTGTACAACCACGTCTTTGAGTTCTAAAGCTTATTATTAATGAATGTACAACATATGAAAACAGAAGTATGTGAAGAAAACCTTGAAACATTTATCTGAAGACTCCCATAACTTACCAAACTGTACCCTTCTTGTCTGCCTTTTCATTGTTTATCTGATCTTCTGCAGCTCTGGAATGACCTGCCCAGCGGCTGACTTTGTAGAAGAGCCATTTCTACTGGCAGTGAAAGACGCCCTTTCTGAGCAGGGTCTTTTTATTGTAAACTTGGTCACACGATCTCCAACCGTTAACGATATGGTTGTCGCGAGGATGAAAGGAGTGAGTATAAACATTCTGAACTATTCAGTATTTGTCCTAAAAGGAAGGCATGTATTTTAAGTTTTGTTTTCAATTGCATCTTAAAAGTGTTTCTTGTGCAGGTCTTTAATCATCTCTTTTCCCTTCAACTTGAGGAAGATGTGAATGAAGTGTTGTTTGCTCTTCCTTCAGATTTCTGTATAAAGGAGGATCTCTTCAATGAAGCAGGTCTTCAACTTGAGAAACTTTTAAATCTAAAACACCTAGAAACGAGGCAGAGCATAGTTGATGCCACAAAGAAGATCAGATGTTTGAAGTAGAAGCTTGCACTTTCTCTGAAGAAGTAAGCTAATTTAAATTTAGAAAATATTGTAATGTACAGTAAGATATATGTTTTCTTTAGATTTGAATTTATCAAGGAAATATTAGTGTTTTATTTTGCTTAGAAGAATGTTGGTTTGACCATGCTAGAAGGGCTAAAACATGTTCATATCTTTCTCAATTAAGTTTTCGTGTCCTCGTTCATTCTTGAGAAACATGTAAACTATATTATGTTTTGTGGTAACTCCGTCAAATTGAGTTTCTAGTATTTATTTATTGAGAGTTCAATGATGTACGGAGTGGTTTGAACTTTTGATCTAAATTGGTTGAACTATGTCCTGATTGACATTTATATTTTTATTTATTTATTTTCCTTTTTAGGTTTGATTTAGATATTATTTGCATAGGTGTGCAAGTGAATCAAATCAAAACACTTGATAAACCTTTGACATTTTACCATTTTCACAGCTTATACAATGACTTTAGACATACCAAATTTTTGTAGTGTGATAGGTGATGTATATAAGACTTGAGAATGTGTTTGCCATCCAAGGGTTGATTGATAATCACTTAAATTGTATCCAAAATAAACGAAAGAAACCTAAATTCCATTACTAAAAAGTTAAAAGGTTAAATTCTATATTTAATCATTATATTTGAGTCTATTTGATTTTAAAAATTTAAAACTTTTTAATGGTTAAATTGTTGTGTACCACTACCGACTACCATTTATAAAAGACCATAATTTTTTTTATTTATTATTTTTTTTAAAAATTCATAGGTCTCCTAGATGATTGAAAATTTTGAATTCTATTAAATTTATATTTAATAGATAAATTAATCATTTAATATTAACTTAAAAAGGGATACATTTTTGATCTTTTAAGTTTTGGGTGTAGATTAAATTTGGTTATCATTTTCAAAATGTTACACATTTAGTTTTTAAGTTTCAAAATGTTATAATTTTATCATTGAGATTTGAGTTTTGTTTCTATTTGATTCCTAAGTTTTAATATTTTACATTTTTAACCTTATTTTCATTGAATATTCAATTTCAATCGTTGACATCAATTTCTATTAATTAATTTAAAATTATTATGAGGTGAAATTTAAAATTCGATTTTAAAAGTAATGAAAATAGTGAAATTTAGGTAATTATATCTCGTTTAATTATTTTAAAATTCTTAAGATTCATTAACAGTATAGAAGAGCATTTAGTAAAAAGTCGAAGTTAAAAATTAATTTTTGAAACAAAATTCAAATGTCAAAGGTAAAATTATAATATTTTAAAATTTATGGACTAAATTGAAATAAAATTTAAAATTTAAAGATTAAATGGGTAAGATAATATATATATATAATATATAATATATATATATATATATATTTTAAATTAAAAAAAGATCAAATAGATGAACCAAAACTTAGTATTTTTTCCTAACTTAAAATTGGCATGGATACGGAAAATACGTGTGCAATGCTTTATGGCCTCGATAAATGGATGTAGCCGGTCATTGCAATTAAGAAGCCGTCAATTGTCGCGATCGGGCAATCCCTCTTCGACTCGGGCCAAACCCTAACGATATCTCAGCCATGTCGTCCAAGCAAGGTACGATCGATCTATTTAGCTCTTTTTCCGATTTCATCTTCGTTACGGTAGCATCATCGATTGAAATTCAAAGTTGTTGGCTGTGCTATGACATATAACGCTTCCGTTTTTGCTGATTTTAATCGTGATATGGAGAATCGATTTTGTTTTATGTCTTTTTAGGAGGGAAAGCAAAGCCTCTGAAGCAACCCAAGGTTGATAAGAAAGACTACGACGAGGTATGCTTTTAATTTGTTATTTTATGGATCCACGCCACCAATCTATTTTCTTCCTGGTTCTCTTTATTTTGGATACGATTTTTGGGATCGAAGAATTTCAATCTGCCTTATAAAGTTTTGAAGGCTGTAAATGATTTCGTTGAAGTTTCAAATTAGTTATTATGGCTTAGCCTACTTTCAGGGTCTCATCAAAATTCCCCTTCTCCTCAAGGAGAATCGAAGATATATTTGAGTAACGTGTACCTGATTTTTGGGTTTGATCTTGTTTTTCCCTTTCTCATTATTATTATTATTATTAAAAGTTGAACTACAAGCATCATTGTTGTCCATTCCATTCACCTAGGAGGAAAGTTCGAGCTAAAATTATTAATGGATGCCCTCATCTGAAACCACGGTCTATTCCATTCATTGGTTATTTTTAATCAACGATTGCTTGATGAAGGGAAGATGGAGGGAACTGTAACTACCTCTCCTTAATTCGTTGTGGAGGAATTCTTTTCTGTAGTCAGCTAAGTATCCTGGCTAGGAATTATTCAGGACTATAATTTGAATTTTTTCTGGGTTTTCTCAACAGGTTGATCTGGCCAATATTCAAAAGAAGAAGGACGAGGAAAAGGTGAGAACTTAAATTTTAAAGTTGAACACTGTCGGTTTAGTTTAGAAGATACTTGGTTCTTGAATGAATGCCAACTGTTCATGTTGGTGAGTGTCCTTTTAAGTTCAACTTTTGTTAATTTTGAACCACTAGTTTTAAAAAGTGATCATTGATTCTTTCATTTTAATTTCTCTCTCATTTTTTAGATCGAGATTTTAGTATCAGTATGTATGACAATTCACTCGTTAAATTTCTTAAAATACAACCACAAATTTGTATTAAAGGGTTTTCATTGTATATAAACTTTGTTAAAATTTTGCAAATAAGAACCAAAAGGATGAAAGTACATAGACAAAAATGGAAATTTTCAAAGGATGGGAACCGATCATTTTCATAGTACAGGTCCAAAACAAACCAAAGCTGAAAGTTAGAGAAGTAGTATTTAAACATAAACTAAAACTGCACACAACTTCTTCTGGCCCATTGGTTGTGTGGAGGATTGCTACTTCTAAAGTATATTTTTGAGATTGATGATATCTACAGGCGCTCAAGGAGCTTAGAGCAAAGGCCCAACAGAAGGGAACCTTTGGAGGTGCTGGGCTCAAGAAGAGTGGGAAGAAATGAGGCTTCCCAAGCAAATACATGGAGGTAGATTACTTGACGACCTGAATTTGCAGACATTTAATGGCTTTTGAATAAGTTGATTGTCTTTGTGTTCCCTGTAAAACCCTTGAAAGAAAGGATAATATGCCGTGGAATGATTATAGAAGTTGAATGCTTTTCTATATTCTGAACTTCCTTTGGCTTCAATATATTGAACTTCCTTCTCTCTCTCTCTCTCTCTCTATTATTTGGAAAAAGATATTCTAAACTGCTTAGCGTAGGGTAATTTTTGGGGTCAAGAACTTAGTATTGGGATTGCATTGTGGTTGGGAAATTTTCTAGTACTGCTGTACTGGAACGGGAGTACTTTCTCTGTTTAAACTGTAGTTTTGCCTTTTATTTTTATTTTTGTTGAATTACAAATTTGATTCATAACCTTGATTTTTTTCTTTTTAGGTCGGGGGTTTCAATTTTTTTTGAAATTCATGGATCTACTATACCAAAAATTGAAAATTTAGTTTGATTAGACAAAATTTAAAATTACATCTCATAGATCAGTTAACACTTGTTCGGCACTCTTGAACTAGGATTTAGGTCCTAGATTAGGAACTAAAGGTCGGTTAAAAATGTTTTTTTTAAAAAAATAATTTATTTAAATATTTTTGGTAGAGATTATTGAAAATATTCTTTCAAAATTATTTTAGATGGTTGTCATGTCAAATACTCTAATTTAAAATTAAACACTTGAAAATTCATTTTGTATACATATACTACAAATTTGTTTTTGTTTTTGTTCTTTTTAATGACACCCACCTAAATTATTGATATTCCTTATTTTATTTTTTGAAACAATTAATATACCTAATTAGGTAACTTTTATCAAACTATTTTTCTAAACATATATCTACTTTCTTCCTTTTTACTATTTTAAAAAAAATACTTATTCGATGAGTTAAGATTACCAAATCAATTTAGTTTATTATATGAAAAACTACATCATGAAGTATTGAAAGATTTTTGTAAGTGGTAGATAATCACGCCTATCATATTTTTGAGAAATTATAAAAATCAATTTAGTTTATAATATGAAAAACTACATCATGCCTATCATATGCAAAAATTCTCTCTTTGAGTATATGCGAAAGGTCACCTTTCTCATGAATTTCGCATTTGAGAAATTTAATTTTGTCAACAAGTGATAATTTATCTTTTTTTAATGTTGTATTGCTAGTTTTCAAATCAATAATTCTATTTTTTAAACTAACAATTTGATCATTTAATTCCAAAGAACAAGGTTCAAATTTCTCATTTTTATTTCTCAAGTCATTTATTCAAGTTTCAATCCACAAGATAAAGATTTAAATTCATCATTTTCTTTTTTAAAAAAACTATTTTATCATTCAAGACACATTTCTCATCATCACAAGATTTATTATCATGCAAAACATCATTAACTGCTCTATTCTTTGAACATGTATTTTCATTTATCAAAGGCTTATTTTGAATAGATAACGCCTTATACTTTTGTGATAATTTCACATATTTAGAGCTAACTTTTTCAAGATCACATTGCATACTTTCAAATACATCAAATAATTCGTCATAAGAAGGGGTTCGAGAATTTCTATACGTATTATCAAGAAAATTTCAAGTATCATATGCATATTCAAAATGTAAGATTTTATCACATATTTGTTTATCCAATGCACAATATATGATATTTATGACTTTGATATCGAAAGTAAGCAACTCACTATTCAATTGCAATTTAGATATACATGCTCACAAACATACATAATATTAAATTCTATAACGAGCATAAATATTTTCATTCTACTTTTCCAAACATCATAATTCCTATTACCATCAAAGAATGAAGACTTATCAAGAGAATGATCTTCTAAAGTTGTCATAACTCTAGCAATTAAGCTTTTCAAATAAAATTTCAAAATATTAAGATACTTATATATCAAAATAATATTTGAAAAATAATTTATGTAAAAGTGCTATCGCTCTGATATCAATTGTAGGATCGGTATGACAACCCTAGAGAGAGGTGAATAGGGTTTATTTAAACTAGTAAAATTTTTTTTGCTCAATTAAACAAACTAACAAACTTTTGTTAATTAGTAATTTAAACAAGAATTTTATGAAAATACATTCAATTCAAAAATATCAATAAATTGGCATAAAAAAATTCAAGAACAAACTATAACAATTAATTCTATACAATGAAATATATTAATAAATTAATCGCAAAATTAAATAAGAGAGAGATAGAGAAATTGACACCAAGAATTTTATAGTGATTCGACAAAATCGGGCTACATCAACTTCCCAAGCTCTTTTTGGGTACTTCATTAGAAGTATTTGACTTTTTCCATGACTTAGAGTTGAACCGCTACAACGTTCTTTTTTCGGACACAAAAACAAACCTGATCCTTCCATGGTTGAGGATCAAACTATTACAACGACTCTTATTTTCGGTCACGAGCAACCCTTACAATAGTTTGAAAAAATAAATAGCACACTCGACAAACTCTCTAAAAGAGCGGATTTACAAATTAGCACTCAATGAATCAATCCTCACAACATAAAATATTTCTCTTAAGAAGAGGATAAAAAGAAGAAAATTAAAGCTTGGAGAGAGAGCAACAATGGTAACTTAGTGAGTTACGAATGATTGAAAATAATAAAAATTGTTGTCATGACTTGGAGAAGAAGATGAGTTTAAATAGAGATTGTTGAAAATCACCTTTAATTTAGCCATTGGATCTTGAAAAAGAAAATTGAATGGTAAAGATTTAAACCCAACTAGCCGTTAGACACGAACATAATATATATATATATATATATTATATATATATAATATATATATATCATTTTCTTTTAAAATCCAACAAAAAGTAAAAGTTCATCATGTGTCCATTAGCCGTTAGACACAACATAAAATAATATTATATTCATTTTCTTTTTAAATTTATTTTCATTTCAAACCAATCCAAAAATCAAAAGTCTATCATGTGTCATTCCTCCTATGCTCCAAGTGATACCTTTCAATTGACCAACTTTGATGAAAAAAAATCTACCACATCATCAGCTTGAAATTTTTTTGTTAAGCTTGTTTCGACTATATTTTCTTCGTTTGAGCTTTGATTTAAGTGAAAATGTGTTGCAATCGTTATTTCAAGGTCTATGCAATGGAAGCTTCAAAACACTCAATTGTTAATAAATTAATTCAGGTTTATTATCATTAAAATATTGATTAATTAATTAATTTAAATTAAGTAATTTGAGATTAAAGGCCAAAAAGCCAACAAGGGAAAACTTCTTCCTCTGGAAACTGTAGGGGCAGTTGGAGATGTGACGGAATAGCAGATCCTGTAAGGAGTTGAGTAATAACTTCATGTTGCCTTTACGTCTGATGTCGAATGAAGTTCCTCGTCAAGGTCTGCTGGTGCTAAATTTGTTGAGTTTGGTGTTGAACAAACTCTCGTAGCTCAACTTGTTGCTGCATGAGCTCTCGTTATTGCCGCAAAAGTGTGTCTTGTTTGTGCAAAAACTCGTCAAGACTCCTCAAGATTGGTTCCTGGAGGTCGTCATGTAAGAACTTGCACAAGTCATCAAAATCCACGTTAGCTGATTCATCTTCGGGTGTAGGAGGAATGTTGCATTGAGTTCCTTCGTCAATGCGTGGTGGATGCTTACCTACCTTACCAATTCCTGATCCTTCCCCTATTTGAAAAGAAGTGGGAGGAAAGAGAGGTGGGTCATAAGCACTAGGCGGTGGTAGAATGAAGTCTGCAATCACTGGCTCCTAAAAAATTAGTGCCTTGCCTTTGTTTTCTTCTGGTGGTGGTGGTGGAGTTTACTCCCTTGGTTTAAGTGGTAAGGAAGGGAGGAAGGATTCATCTGGAAGGATTGGAGGGTGTTCATTCAAATCAATAGGCAACCTTGGAGATTCCTTTATCAATTTCTCTTGAGGCGGAGAAATGATCTCAACCTCAGATTCACTGTGGCGAGATGAAGGAGTCTACCGCCTAGGCTGCGACGGGGGAGATTTCTCTTTTTCAATTTCTTCATTTTCTTTTTCAATCAGATTAACGTGAAGGAGGGTGATCTTTCTTTATCATCAGCCCGAGGTGGTGCGATCAAGTTTCCTTCTTCAACAGGCGAAGAAGGCGCGCTGGGTAATTATTCTACTTCAGTGTTTGGCGCGGTTTGTTCAAATAACTTTTTCACCAACCTCATTCTCTTGGGCTGGGGAAAGGTGTTGTTTGTGACTGAGAAGGCACATACTATTTTCTTGCTTAACCGTCTCAGGTTGAAGTGGTGAATCCTTTAACAGTCGTCAGAGAGTGTTGTTTGTGATGACTCCTTTAACAAGCACCTCTTATTCACCTTGTTACAAGAAAATAGAAGAATAACTGCCCTTAGGCTTGAAAAATATAGCTCGCATTTGAGCTGCGGTGATGAGCCTGACATCCATAGGGATGCATCACATGATGCAATATATCACCACTACTTGATTCCTTGATATGAAGCTATCGTGCATGGTTGGGAGCAGCTTCTTCTTGACAAAATACAGCCACACATTTGCCTCAAGAATTAGGCTATGCGGTGGCAGTGTTCTGATCCCCTTAGCGGAGGCGATTCACTTCGACCTTAGCTTGGCCAATACTCTTAATGTATCTTTCATCTCCTTACGTGTTGGCTCTTCGATTTTTCTGTTCCCTTCAGCTTCAGGGTCGTTTTGCAAGTTGAACAACATGTTTATCCTCTTGGCGCTAAAACCCACTTTCTCATTGCCTACCTAAGCGTTGTATTTGATGGGGTGAGGGGTCCCTTCATAGAACACATGGACCATAGTTGGTTTGAGCTTTTGAGGTCCCTCGTAGAAGTCCCGCCACTTCATAATGCTGATAATATTTTTTAGAGTTGATGCCCTAAATCTCGTTGGATCCTGTAGTTTGTAAACACTTGTATGAACAAACATTTCTATGATTAATAATATATGATATTTTATTCATTTTTTTCTATGAAATATATGATATTTTAGTTGCATTAACCACAAATCAATAAACTAACATCCATGGTTATTGTTGTAACTTAAACATGTATATGGAGACATACAGGTGGATCGTGTTTAAGTGATAACCTAAATAGTCTGTAGTATATGGATAAGGCTGGGTACCTTATCCTGGTGACACTACGAGTATAACCTACTTTGTAGGTATTACAAATGTTGTAAAATGCTACAAATGATCTGATCCTGATCATCCGTGTATTAGACATGCGAGCGGGGATATTCTATACAAAGGGGTTTGTATAAGACTGTACAATGAAATGTTTAGTCTCGTTATATAACGCCGTTCATAATAGAGATTTTTATTTCACTAGGATGACCATAGGTAACATGACCGTAATCTTGAGTGAGTTATGAACTCCTGCTTATAAGGACAGTCATTTGATTTGTATGGATGAGAGTGGCCAGATCGCCGACTCAACAAGCCTACCATTTTGGAGATTCGTCTGATTGGGGAGGAAACTCAACTACACAGGATGGAATTCACTCCTTCCCCGAAATAGGGGTAAGTAGATAAATTTCTCCCTTAAGGGCTGATTCCGGTTTTTGAACAACATGGCGCCACACCCTCTCTTGGCCCGAGAGGGGTTTAGTCATAGTGGGACTATGATTTATTGTTCATTAGAGGGATCGGTGGTACTTAAGGAGTTAGATGTAACTATAGGGGCAAAATGATAATTTGGCTCAGTTGTACTTACGGGCGATTTGTGAAGGGTCATCGTACTGTTGATTGGTTATATCTAATGGACACAGAAATATATCTGTAGTGAGAAGAGTGCAGCTGTCGATCTTTAGTGGAGTGCGCGATAGTTAACGGATGGTGGATAATGTGATTAAAGAGTTTAATCAGTTATTCATGTACCGTTGGAGCTTCAAGCTACATGTCTATAAAGTCCCCTTGGTAGCTCAATGAATTTAAGTTGAGAATCAGTTTTTGGGTTAATTTGAAGTGTTCAAATTAATAAGGAAATTGATTATATATGATATAATTAAATTAATTCAATTATATATGATATAATCGACATAATGTATTTGATACATTATTGTTTATTTGGAGGAACAAATATTTGAATATGATTCAAATATATTTTCTATGGATAAGATTCATAGTTATTAAATTTAATATAAATATGATTTATATTAAATGCCATAAAATAGAGAAAAAGGACTATGGTTTATATATTGTATATAATGCAATATTAAAACTATAGGTTATAAATATAATATGATAAGTTAGTTATCATATTTATTTATAATTATTAATTATTTGATAATTAACCCATTTTCTCTCTAACCACCCTTTAGTGGGAAGTTATTTAGTTTTTTGTGGCAAAATCAGAAAAATGAAATTTGATTTCATAATTCGAACTAGAGATAAGCATACACGATCGAGTATCTACACGATTGTTCTTCAGAGCCTATGTGATAGACTCGTCTCTCTAAACGATCAAGAGTCTTTGCTATACGATAGCATTGTTTCTACTCGATCGTCTTCCTCCTTCAACTCAAAACTTCCCTCTAACCAAAATTAGCCAGAGCGCACCACTCTTGGATTCTCACACCGAGAATACCAAGGTCACCAAGTGGTAGTGTCCTCTATTGGTTCGAGTTTACTTGTTGCTGTTTGCTATTGTTCGAGGAGAGTTCGTGACTTGTTCGACGCGTTCATGAACAAGTACGATCGAAGGATTTACTTGAAGAACGGTTCTTCAAAGATATAATCTTTTAATCCTTTCTTTTATTTAGAAAGCATGCTGTAAATTAGTTTCTGATGCATAATCTGTTCTTGTCGACTATAAATGTATGCATTCAATCGAAATGAAATTTGGACGATCCGCTTCCACTCAAAGGTTCTCTGTAAATAGAGTTCCTTCAATATTCACTATGAATGCGGGTAGTGGTGCAACCTCAGGGGAAAACCCTATCTCCAACAGTAGTGGTGATCTCCTTTTGGGTGCTTTCTCCGCCTCAACCTCCCTTTTATCTTCTCATTTTCCTTTCTTTTTCTCGATGCATCATTTCTACTCACCGCCTGACTTTCACTATTCTTGGGCTGCTATTTTCTTCTTGCAACCTATTTTTTCTTTTCCTCCTCTATTTTCATCTTTCTCACACCCTTCTTAATTTCTTTAATATTTTTGGTGATACGTTGAGCTTTCTCTTTTTTCCTCTCTTTCTCCGCATCACTTTCTTTATCAAATTCCACCGCGGCTCTATCTACACTATCCATTTCTTTAGGCTCAACGGGTTTAGTTTTTGCCACTACACCGACTTCTTCAATCTCTTCATCATGGACTTCTCTTTTATACTCAGTCGTTGCGATGAGACTCTATGCTTCCTTTCTCAAGTCATAGAAGCTTTCTTTTGTTTTCTTTGATTTTTTGACCAATAGAGCCACCAATCGTTCCATAGAAGATGCGGGGAGAATCACTTCTTCTTCTTATGCTCTTGAGGTGTGCCTCACCTCCTTTGTTTTGGTGCTCTTTCGTCACAGGGCCACCATTTTTTTCTTCCTCTTCTATTTCCTCAAGGTTAGCCTTAGATGTGACTGCCTTTTCTCTTCTCTTTTTTTCCCCCCCAAATTCTTTTGTTCAGGCTTTGCGACCATTTTTTTTTCACCATTTTTTTCTTTGCTGCCTTTTTATTTTCGAATGCAGCGAACAACTTCATTACGGGCCCATCTTTAGCACTAACTGGGCTTGACATGTGAGATGCCAACGCTTTAGGACCTCTCGGTACAGGGACAGACCTTTGCGGCGAAACTTCCTTTCTTTGCCTAGCCGTCTCTTTGCTTGATTGGTCATATTATTTCCAAAATTTTCCCAAACACTTCTCCTTTATCCCTTCTCCTTGCCTCGTTGGTGCCAACAAGGTCACTGGCGCATGATTGTATTAGATGAACTCTCTGTTGAATTTTATGCCCTAAAGTTCATAGATAGTAAATGTTATTAATTGATTGGTATCAATAAAGAGTTATAGATGTTAAATCAGTAAATGTTATTGTTTGTATTGTTGTCTATTTTGTCTAAATAACCCTAAATTCAATAAACTAACATCCAAGGTTGCCTTAAGAATCTTGAACTGTATGTGGAGACATACAGGGATTAATGTTCAAGATATAGCCTAAAGGGTCTATAGTATAGGGATAAGGCTGAGTACCTTATCCTGGTAACATTATGGATACGACCCACTTTGTATTTGATACACTAGACCGTGAAATAGTAACCACTAAATGTAACATAGTTGACTAGTCAAGTTTCTCTTTTAATAGGATGACCTAGGTGACTTAGTCTTAAACCTGAGTATATTATGAACTCTTGTTCACGAGGGATTGTCCTTTGATTTGCATGGGTGAAGTTGGCCAATTTGCCAACTCAATATGCCTACCATTTTGGGGCAAGACCGAGTGGGGAGCTGGAAACATAATAATACAAGATGAAATTTACTCATTCCCTCTTTGAGGGTAAGTAAATAAGTATTCCCTTAAGTGGTGTCTCCAGGACTTGAAAAAAGGGCTTTACCCTCTGGCCTGAGAGGGGTTTCTGTTTATTGGTTGGACCATAGGTTGTTCATTAGAGAAGCATTGGTACTTAAGGACCCAGAGATAATTCAAGGGTAAAACGGAAATTTGACTCAGTTGAAGTTACGAAAACTCGTGAATGACTAACTTGCTGGTATTGGTTTATATCCATGGACACAAAAATATATCTGTAGTGAGAAGAGTGTAGTCTTGGGTCTTTAATGGAGTGTACCTATCACACCCCGTCCTAGACTACCCTCCGAGTCTGAGAAAGGGCGTGACTGCAGCAATTATCAACCCTTTTGTTAACACTTACTGCTAATAACTCTTGCGGAAATAATTTTGATACCAATGAACAAATTCAACAACCAACTGATTAAGTAGGCCCATTTTATTACAATAATGAATGTTTATACAACTCCAAGACTTAACTATAAAGTTTACAACAACAACTGTAAAACCTTCCGGAAGTGTAACTGTGGCTTGTGGCAGACCTTGACCTTAGCAGCACCCTGGAACTCCTCACCTTTTGCTACCTGGGGGGGGGGAGAAGGAACATTTGGAATAAGCAATTAGCTATAAAGCCCAGTGAGTGGTGCCTTTAGATAAACAAATAACTTTGTCAACAGAAATATACTTTTGGAAAGAAATGCATAGTCAACAAGAGTATTACCACAAGTTCAATATTATTTTCCAGCCAAACTGCTGGACAATCCCCAGCTCGATCGCTACTTAAAACAATCAACCCCAGCTTGACCATTGGTTATCATATAATAAAAACATCCCCAGCTTTACTATTGGTTATCCCTGGCATGATCCTACATTTTCCTTAGTACTTTCACACGTATACTAAGACAATAACAATTCCTGTGGAAACTTTCCCCGTACCTTATTATCCCGCCAATGTGCACATCGACTATTTTCCCGCTAGCTATGCTTAGGTAACTTGACTATATTTCCCGTCGGTCGTCACCGATTATCATTTCCCGTCGACCGAAGCTGACTATATTTTTCCGCCAGCCGAAACCGACTATATTTTCCCGCCAAGTACCTTTTCAAGCATGCTAACTATATACCCCGGGTACAATTTCAGTTTCCAAAACAAACATACAAGCAATATCTTAACAAGCATAGTAACAAGATAAACATATATCCCTGATCATGCCAATTTAACATTATCCCCTATATATATTTATCTATATATAGAAATTATATCAACAATACAACACATAATAACCACTTACCTTGATCGTTTAGGAACCTTTCTCTTTAGAAGTTCCTTGGTCACCTCGGGCTCCCTTTTGAACCCTACAATCCAGATTCAAATTAAAACTCAGATTACTCATAGTTCTAGAACTTATTTTAAGATACTTCCTTCTAAAAACATGTCATAAAATATCTCAGAAAGCTTACCTCAAAATATTAGCTCAAAACTTCTCGTGGTTTGACCATAATCTCAAAATCTTCAAGACTGGCTCAAGCTTACCCGACAGCCTGACCCTTCTATATTTTTCTCAATTTCCAGCTCGATCCCTTAGAGCTTCTTCTCCGGCATCCCTACCCTAAAAACTAGACTCTCCTAGATTTCATATGGCTTTAGAATCACTCCAAACGCACGAGTATTCTGGGAGAACTTCTTGTCCCAAGTTGATATTGTTTCCAGACTTTACTGTCTACTGCGTCCCCCTTGAAGCTTTATGATCAACGCATGGATTTTGCTATCAACGCAATGTTTACTCAGCTTTCCCACTCTTTTTAAAGTATTTTGAATTGTGATCTTGAAAGAAGTCCTTGACCCTATTTATAGGCGTCCAAAAACTATCTAAGTTCGACACCTCCTACTTGGCCGCATGTTCAAGTGTCTCTTCCTCACATTATCAATGCAACTTTTGATCAACGCAACTCTAGGTGTCCTTCTCCTACATAGCCAATGCATGGGGCTTAATTTTGCATGTCTCCTCATGCACCCACCTTAAATCCTTAAGGCTTAAGACTCCTTCCTAGCAAGACACATGTCTGATGACGTCCTTCATATGAGCTCATCCTTCATATGCATCCACAAACCCTTGGATGTTCAACGCATAGTTGGCCATCAATGCATAGTCTATAATCAATGCATAGTGTAATCATCAATGCATAGTGGGTCATCAACGCATAGCAACCCTTGGTTCCCCTTGGTTTTCAACACAGAACCATCGCAACCCAACTTACTCAGCCACCGCAAGCCTTAACCATCGCAAGAGCCAACCACCATGTGTCCAACCTAGCCCATCGCATGGCCTATGTCCAACGTATCCATCATGCATGCCATCATCAACCTGCAACGCATAGCATGGTCGCACGGCCTCGACGTATAGGACGGTTGCTTAACATCGACGCATAGGTCGCTCGGCATCACCGCATGGCTCGTTTGGCATAGGCGCTTGGCATCGACGCATAGGTGCTTGGCATCGATGCATAGGACGACCGCATGGCACCCTCCTGCGCATGCCTGGCCCTGCATCCTCGCACACCCTTGCGTTCGCATGCCCTTTGCACAGCCGACCCTCGTGCCATCCCAACCTTCCAATGCATCACTTTCAAATTTCTTCCTTCAACCGTATGGATGCATACCACCCTTCCAACGCATCCATCGCATCCAACGCACCCATCATCCAATGCATCCAACGCATCCAATGTATCCAACACATAGCAGTGCCTAGTCCAACACTTAGCCAATTTTCTCCTTGGCTTCCAACGCATGACAACTCTTGGCAATGCCTCTTTCCAATATTTTGGCCAATAATGCGTCCAACCTTACAAACGCATGGTTGCCTTTTCAACTTATGCATTAATGTCTCCCAATACTTCATGCATTGGTCCTTTTTGACCTTACACTTAGCCAATATTTCATCAATTAAAGCTTACCTCAACACTAATCAAGGAAAATCTATTTAATACTTAGAAATTTCCTTCACTTCAACATAGGATTTAACTTCCACTTAGTTAATTCTCTTAATCACCGGCTTAAGTAAGAAAAATGGAAATCCGGGTTTTACAGTACCTACAGTTAATGAATATTGATTAACTTGGTTAATGAGTTTAACCAATTAATCTCATATTGTTGGAGCTTCTAACCTACAGGTCCACCAGGTCCCTTCGTTAGCTCACTGGAGGATACTTAAGAAGGATAATTTGAATTATTCAAATCAATTTGAGGAAACTATATATTAATGTAATTAATATATAATTAATCATGGATATGATCTATGATCAAATTGGAAGTAATATTTGAATAAGATTCAAATTAATTAATTCAAGTTAATTAGATTGACAAATAATTAATTAATAGAGAGGTTTTGCATATATACATGGGATGTATATGATAATTGAATGTATATATTAAACTGGGTTTAATGTATAAGTAGTTATTTAATTATTGTGTAAATCAAAATTAAATAAGTGTTATTTAATTGTAAAAATTAAATAAGTGTTATTTAATTAAATGGACTAATTAATTAAATAAATTTTATTTAATTAATTATAGTAAAGGAAAATATATTGGGAAAGATGCTTGGCTCTTCTCTATATAAAGACCTTCCCATGACCCTTTGGGAATGGACTGAATACACAATTCTCACTGTAGAGAAACTATGACAATATACAACTTCTTAGTGTTATTGTACAAAATTTTCTCTAGGCCAAATCCTCTCTACTCTACAAAACACTTTTCTCCTCTCCCTCTCCCAATAATTGGATACCATCTCTCTATTGGAATCCTAGAGAATAAGGAGGTAACTCCCATGGTAGTGTTCGAGATCGCTCAAGGATTTGTTCGTGATCAAGACTGTTTGGAGATCCGTTCATTGGAACCTTGAAGAAGATTGTTCATCGCACTTGGGGAATCTACAAAGTTAAAGAATTGTTCTAACCCTTTCCCCAATAGCATGCTAATTTACGTGTTTATTCATTCTATCTAGTATAATGATTTTTTTTATTGTAAAAATCGAATTATGGGATGCAAGACGTTATAACATAATGCTGCCACTGTGGGATTTGATCCCTTCCCTCCCAACTTAGGATTGTTGGGACAAATCTTCTTCTTGCGCGGTCTACGATGGTTGTTCTAACTTGAGTTTTCCCTTCTCAATGTTAAGATGATCTTGAGAGGGCCGGTTCTTAAGGGAAAACTATGACCAATGGAGTTAAAAGGGTAGGGTTAAGAAGATTTGGTCTTAGGGCAAGGGAAGAGGCGAATTGGGAAACAAATGGGTGCTATAGATCAGGGGGTAGGGAGGCAAACAGTTGAAATTTCTACCAGCCAGAGTACATTTGTAGGAATAACGACCTTATATTGCCGACGAGGGGGTTGGGAAGGGATGAAGAAGCCATGAATTTTGAAGATAAGGGAATGATGGTGGCCTTGGAAGTGCCCTTACGCTGTCCATGAGTTGGATTTTGACGAAAAAAATGAAAGAACGATAACATAAGAAAGTTTGATAGGTCTCTGGAGCTTTCGTCAAAATTTTTGCAGAGAGAGAATTTAGGGTTTCAGAAAATTCGGGATGAAAAAACGAAAGAGGAGTGATGGGAAGGGATTTATAGGCATTAATAGGTGCATAGGTTAAGACATGACATCAGCATAATGATGGTGCATTAAATTAATGGAAGATGTAACGTTGTATCAGGCGGTGCATATGATTGACGTCCTTTCAAATCCCATTAATGGTAAAAAAACCTTCCAGGTACCTTTTCTTATGAGCGTGTTAGATGCAATGAGTTGTCATCTCTCCGCATCCTACACTCATCGCAATTCTTGTTTTTTTTTTCCCATCAATTCAAAGTTCAATCAAGCCTTTAAAAAATCATCGCAACTACTTTCGAACAACTAATTTCCACAAAATTCAACCAATTTAAATAAAAAAAAACTTAAAATTAAGAAAGCATGTAATAAAGTAAAGATAAAAGAGTTAGGATGTTTCTCTAGTGAGATATTATTATTTTTGCCACAGGGACTATCCATCCATTCTTCACTCAGGTTTTCCAAGATCAATGGACACTTTGTTGCGATCAACTTCGTTTCCATAGTATGGTTTGATTCTTTGCCCATTGATCTTAAACACATTTGTTACTTCTTTGTTTGTCAGATCCACTACTCCATACGAGAAGATTTCTTTGATTATGAAGGGTTCTGACCATCGTGACTGCAATTTTTCTTGGAACAAATGCAATTGTGAGTTAAATAAAAGAACTTTTTGTCCAACAAATAAGGATTTCTTATAGATGTGTTGATCATGCCAACACTTAGTCCTTTCTTTGTATATTATTGTGTTTTCATAAGCTTGGAGTCTACATTCGCCCTGTTCATTTAATTGCAATTTCCTTGCTTCTCCAGTTGCATGCAAGTTTGGGTTCAACTTTTTGTGGCCCAATGGGCTTTATGTTCTAGCTCCAAAGGAAAATGACATGCTTTCCCAGACATCAACGCATAGGGAACATCCATATAGGTGTCTTATATGTGGTTTGGTAAGCTTAAAGCACTTCATCAAGCTTTTGCACCCAGTTCCTCTAAGTGATATTGATGACTTTTTCCAAAATAGACTTAATCTTGTGATTGGAAATTTCTACTTGTTCATTTGTCTGTGGCTGGTAAGCCATTGCTATCCTGTGATGCACACCATATTTAATTAGTAATTTTCTAATGATGCGATTTATGAAATGTGTATCTTCATCGCTGATGATCGCTTGGGGGGGTGCCAAAGTGTGTGAAGATATTTGGACACTGACTTTGCATCATTTGTGGTATAGGAAATAGCCGATACATAATCAGCAACCACCAAAATGTAATTGTGGTCGTTTGAGGGGGGAAATGGTTTCATGAAGTCTATTCCCATACATCAAACAACTCAACTCCTAAAATTTCAGTAAGTGGCACTTCTTTTCTCTTTGAAATATTACCTGTTTGCTGGCATTTATCTAATAACTTGTCGAAATACAAGTCATTGTTCTCTCAAAGTTGGAATAATTAGGATATCTAGTGATATTAACACACTCATTATGAAGGAAAACACATGAAATTCCACACATGTGATAAACGCGTACAAAAGTATCATTTTTAATAAAAACTACTTCACTACACATTTCAATGCAAGAATAAAAAAAGTTTACTAAGTTAAGGCCAAGAGGTATGCGTCCGAGAATATTCAACGCATGAAAGATACACTTGGCTTGTGCAATTCGTGTCAAATCACCACTTGCGAGCATGGGCATCTGACTGGCAGTGTCTGAACATATCAGAAGTGATAGGCGACTGTTCTAGAGTATGGAAATTAGAGCAGTCAAATCATCAAGTTGGTGAGATTTGTCTATAAAAGGAGAAGCCATCTGCATAATCAAGAGGAAACCATTTTTGCACATAAAATAGTTGGAATTTTCTATAGTTAAAAGCTCTCTACCGTTGCAAGCAAGAAGTAGGAGGGAAGATCACCATTCTTCCATTGATCGAGAGGTGCTGGCCGAAGAAAAGCTCGAAAGAAATATCTTCCTCAACTCCTCTACCAAGTTGGTCATAACAAGCATTAAAAACAAGCCAAAGAGGACAAGAGATTGAATTCTGCGGCTTGGCTTCTTACTTTTCACATTTAATTCTCATTCTCCATTTACTTTTATCAAGCTGAGATCGTTTGTATAAACACTTGATATCTTTAATTCAATCTTATCTTCAACCATTCATCACTTCCCCATCTGTTTACTTTCAAAATTGTGTGTGTTGTGAATTTTCTGACTTAATGAGAGCATGAAATCTGTTGTTAAGTCTTCATAATCAGTTGACTAAAGTGGTAAAATGGTTAAGTCACTCGAGAGAGCATTTTAACTATTGAATGCATTAAGTCAGGGCGTAAAGTGATTTTAGAGATAAAATTGCTCATGTCTTTTGTCTGTTCTTTGTAACCAACGCATGCACCATATAGATAGGATTACATGTGGCTTTCGCATCGAGAGATGTTGAACTTAGTATTGAACTAAAGAATAGAATTCCCAACGCATAACACATACATTTATATTGTGAACATACCTCTGTATCATCTTCATCTCATCTTCATTGTGCTCACATAAGCTTGCTATGCCAGCTAAGAAATCAATGCATACCACTGACACTTAAAATCATTCATCCATAAATCCCTTTCTTCTTGCATGCATGCCATTAGCTTAGTGTAAATAACCAATTCTTCTTAGTTAATTAGGAAACATTTGCATTAGATCTGAAACAAATTTTTCATTAGAATATTCTAGAATCCTTATGTTCGACCCTAGACTTACCAAGAAAGTAGGTTAGATTTATACTTGGGTCTGACTCAGGAGAACTTGTACACATAACAAGGTGTGCACGCATTTGTCCCCAATGCATAGCCTTAATTTCATACCAAGCGAGATCAATCCTTCATCCATTTTCATTCATCATACTAATTCATCTCCACTTACATTAATCACCATAAGCACATTTAGAATCAAAATCACGAGGCAAACACTATCACATCTCACCATAAAATCTTTGGCATCTATGAATAAGATGGGCTAGTAATACCCACACTGGAGAACTTTAGTCGTCGTTCGATCTTCGCCGAAGTGACCACCAAAAGGTGATTCATGACATTGCGATAACATGTGCTGGTATGCAATTTTAAGGGCGCATTGCTAAAGATGTAATCGGGTCCATGCCTGTATAGATTAACCTCATCCCAGTAGTAGAACTTGTTGGGGTTTGTGCCCTAAAGCCTCATAATTGATTAGTTTATTAATTTAATTAGTACTTATGCAATATTAATTTATCCATTAACCAAAAAAATTCAAGGTTATCAATATTAATTCTTGAAGGAAATCGAAATCATAAGAAATCTTAAGTATATGCTTGAGGACAAACATTATTTAAATTTGGGGGTGTGATAACTTGTAAAAAATACAAGTTATTATATCTCTTTCATTTAAAATAATAAGGCAAAGACATGCAATCTAGATAATTTTTACCAATCAATCTATACAAAAAGCAAAACACGCGATCACATACTTCTAACGCATAACATATTTAAATTCCAAACTAATTTTGCTATTTCTATGCAGTATATTCTTCAACAGTCTAATGATCGCGTGATCGCATACCCACTAATGTGTTCAAAGCAAGAAGTTGCCCGAGAAGAAAAGAAAAGACAATCACATAAGCTACAAGTGTTGAGGCGTGACATGACATGGGCAGTAGGTGTCACATCATAAGTTGCGTTGGTGGCCGACAAGAAAACTGTGTTGAAGATTCAATGAACCACTGACACGTTGCAAATGACACGACAAGATATGGAATTTAATGCGCCCCATCAACGCAATCATGAGCTTGAGAAAATAAGTGCTCGCGAATGCCTATAAATACCCATGCAAATGCCATGCAGATGGAGTTAATATACATCGTGACATATATCAGGGGATACAATGTGGGAGACGAGAAGAACACCCTGAGAAGGGATTTTGCTAGAAACCCCTATCATTCTTCCAGAGAAACTCCTTGGTGAGAGCTTAGGATTCTAGGGAAAGACGAAGATAATACTGTTTGATTATCTAAGTGAAGTAGCTGTAAAACAAGCCGGAGGAAGCAAGACATTACGAACCACAACTTTACTCTCTGACCCTTTCTTTTTGTTTGTGTATTTGTATTGTGTTTCTTGTATTGACAAATTCAGAATTATAGTATGAATACATGTTTATTATATATCTTGTCTATCTTTTTCACCAATATCATGCATAGCTAAATCGCTTCATGGGTTGAGAAGATTGTAGCTAACACGACTTAATAACTGGAGGAATCATGCGATCAACTTATTTTATGCATGCTTATATTTGTTGCTTGAATCAATTGAGAAATTATTCTAAGTAAATCTAATCTAAGGTTGAAAGAATTTAGATTGAAACCCCATAAAATGAGAGAAAATGTTCCTTAGAAATAAGTACATTATCTGCATATTACACCTACCGCATGCATCTTAGAGTTAAGATAATGTGGCAAAGAACACTGAAAAGTGTTGGTCATAACATTGAGTGTATAACTTGATCACATATTTCATCTAGTTGTTTAGAAAATGTTAGTAAAAATTCTTCTCAACCCTCCTATCATATAACTGTTATCCAACTCGCACTACTTCATTTTAAACACAATTCCAATCTCATATTTAGGTTTAAGTTTGCTTATTCGATCACTCTGAACATGTTAAACTCGCATTAAGATCATATTTTTAGTTTCATCGCGTACTTACAAGCACATTTAACCCTGGACTCACTAGGAACTTTGGTCAAATTTGCACTTGGGTTTGACTAAAGAAAGTTGAGCGTTAAATCTCATAAGCATTATTATTTTATCGCATGTACAGAACGCATCAAGTTTTTGGTGCCGTTGCTGGGGATTGTGGTAACTAAATGTGCTAAAGCTATTTTTATTGATCTTTGCAAACCTTGACTTTCTGGAGTATTATACCTTGACTGCGAGAGAGGCACAAACATTGTATGAGTGAAGGAAATACTCCTGAGCTTGTATACGACCCAGAAATAGAGAGAACTTTTCGCAGAAGACAGGTACCAACTGCTTGGTTCGTAAATGGATGCATTATTCTTGAAGTTAATGAGAGTATGCGGTAATGGTTGTGTGCAAACAGTTTAAGAGTCATGTGCTGATCACAAGTTTTCTTGTTGATAAGCCAAGTATACCGAGCAACGAGTGTCTTAGGATGACCTAAGGTCAAACGCGGGGATTTTATTGCGATAATGTTGTAAAGTAATGAATTATGCGATAATAATAAAAATGTGTTAATGTTGGTGATGCGATAATGGAAATGCTTTAATAAAATGCGATGTCTCAGAAAGCTTAATAAATTCAGGATGTGAACGGATGAGTAATGCGACAAGCTTTTGGATAGAATCTATGAAGATGAATGGGTTAAGGGGAAGGCTATTTGGAAATCATTAATCCATACAAGAGATGCGATCGTGGTTCTTACTTCCCATTGGCTTACACCTTTCGGTGGTTACCGCACTAGTCATATCTCCATGATGTGAATAAGAGAAGTGTTGTAGAATGCAAGGTTATTTCTATCTCTAGAAGTACTTCTTACTTTACTTAACAAGTTCTATCACCTTTCTCTTTTGAGAAGTTGATTATCATACTTAACTCTGCTTTCGCAGGTGAGTATGCCTTTAAGCCTATGTTAAGCATGAAGAAACTCTTATACAAGAGTACTTATGAGCGGAAGCAGATTTTTCCAATTCATTGTGACAGAACTTCTACATATACATTCGAACATACAAATATGCATTCACAACGCTAAATTACTGGCATGCCTAAAGGATTAATAAATAAGAGATTAGGAGATCATACCACTTGAAGACTTTTCTTCATAGCAAATCTCGTTTTCGCTGGAACGATAAGCTATCATTTAGCAACACCCAATCGTCTACCACGAACAGTGTCCACACGAACAGAAGAAGATGGGGATGGCACCACCACTCGAAGCCCTTAGTATTCTCGGAGTGAGAATCCAAAGGGTAGGCTTTGTTCAGATTTGGCCTTTGTTCTTCGTTGTTGAATTTTCATTCTGCATTTGTCTTTCTTACGTTTTCATGGAGAATTTCTGTGCGCAGCCCTTAAGATCGCGAGAGAAAGACTCGTCTATCGTATAGACAAAATGCTTGATCGTTTAGGTGAAGTATACGATCGTGTAGGAAAAGCTAAGCGATCGTCTATACGATCATTTAGTAAAGCTCAGGCACTAAACGATCGTTTAGTAAAAGATAAGCGATCGTTTAGTAAGTAGCGTGCAGGGATGTAAGTGATCGTTCAACACTATCGTATAGGCTCTGATTTATTGAGCGATGACTCCTTAGAATCATAACACACTGTGAGCTATTTAAGCGTCTCAAAACGATTCTTCATCTTACTCATCTGTTACGAAAACATAAGAGACACCAACCAATTATCCCATAATTGTCCAATTAATAAATAGTAAATATAATCACATTATATTAATAACCTATGGTTTAATATCATATATTAACCATAGTATTTTTCGTCCACTAGATACAAATCATATTTATATCCAATTCCCCCCAAATTAATGTATCTCATACATAAATTCAATTATATCATATATAATTAACTAGTTCAATTATATCATATATAATCGAACTCCCTCTTGTCAATTTGAACATTTCAAACTGACCCAAAAACTGATTCTCAACTTGTATCCAAGCTACCAAGGGGATCTTATGAACCTATGGCTCAAAGCTCCAACGGTACGTGAATAATTGACTAAACTCTTTAGCTATGATATCCACCATCTGTTAACTGCCAAGCATTCCACTAAAGACCGACAACTGAACTCTTCTTATCATAGATATATTTCTATGTCCATTGGATATAACCAATCATCAGTATGATGACCCTTCACAGATGCTCGTAAGTACAACTGGGCCAAATTATCGTTTTTCCCTTGTAGTTACATCTTACTCCTTAAGTACCACTGATCCCTCTAATGAACAATACAACATAGTTCTACTATGTGTGAACACCTCTCGGGCCATGAGAAGGTGTGTGGCGCCACATTGTTCAAGCCTTGGGATCAACCCTTAAGGGAGCAATCTATCTACTTACCCCTACTTCCGGGAAGGAGTAAACTCCATCTTGTGAAGTTGAGTTCCCAGCTCCCAAATCAGACGAATCCTCAAAGTGGTAGGTTTAAGTCGGCACTCTGGCGACTCACACCCAAAAAAATCAAAGGATCGCCCTCAATGGTAGGAGTTCCCAACTCACTCAGGATTGAGGTCTTGTTACCTATGATCATCCCAGTGAAGTGAAGTCTCTGTCATGAACAGAGTTATATGACGAGACATTAACATTTCGTACTCAAGTCTTATACAAACTCTTTGTATAGGATGCCCCCACTTAGTCTTCTACACGAATGATCAGAATCAGACCATCTGTGACAAGTCACAACACTTGTAACTATTCCACAAAGGGGGACTACATCCGTAGCGTTACCAGGATAAGGTTTCCCTCCTATATCCATATACTACAGACCATTTTGGTTATCACTTAAGACATGATCTACTTGTATGTCACCACATACATGCTTAAGTTATATAAAGACAACTAGGGATTTTAGTTTATTAGTTTGTGGTAAAGTAAATAAAACACCAATGTGCAAAGTCAACAGATGAAGTAAATATCATATATTATACATCACAAACGTTCGTACAAAATGTGTTTACAAACTATAGAACACGGGACTTTAGGGCATCAACCCCAACAAAGAAAACTCGATAACATCTCTTAGCATGGATCAAGTCATTCGATTAACCTTCCCCCATATCCTGGGGGTTTAATGATTCATGAGCATGGAAATAATAGATGGAAGAACATGGATAAAGATGGAGATGAACATGATGATAATATTGAATTAGTAAATCATTTAGATACAAAGTTAACTGATATCTTAATTAATAATGTTTTACAAAATGATAATACAGAGAGAATGGAATGGTTGCGAGATTAATGCCAATCTCTTAACAAAATGGATTAATGGTGAACTCTTGCCGGCGTGATGTGACTCGTGGAATAGATTGGTGAACTTCTTATCAGGTAAATTCTTCGGTGGTCTTCTATATGGGGATTTGAAGTTTTGGAATAGAAGGTTTCCTACAAAAGTTAGACTTTATGATCTTGTTCACTATATGTCACTTTGTTGTGCTGAGGGTCTATTTATAAAGCCATGCGTTTGTCTTCCTTGATAATCCCGCTTTGATTGGTTGCTATCATTTGTCGAGGTAGGTGAGAATGTTAGCGTTGCATCATGGTCAATGATCAGGACGTACGTCAGAGTATTTGCTATACGATTTCAGAAATCCCGAGGGCATGTGTTGACATTTTTCGTTGAAGGATTACTGCATGCGATGATTCCTGTTTTTCCTGCAAAACATAGACTTTGACGTTCTTTTGCCCATGAAATGCGGCTAGCGGGTGTGTTTGCGATATCTTTATAAAACTTTGCTTTTTTATATCAATTAGCCATAACCGGCTCATTTTCTTCCTATCTATTGCCGCATATTCTAAGAATGTGGTACAAATAACTTGTATTTTTACAAGTTATCACACCCCCAAATTTAGAATTATACTTGTCCTCAAGCATATTCTATACTTAAGAAATTCAGACTCATTCTATATCATTGCAATGTGCCGTCTAGCTACTCAGAATGCTTTCTCCTTTACACAACCTTTTTAAAATCATTTGTTCCTTCTTATCACTATAAATGCTTCTTCAAAAGGATCTTCCTTAATCTTATTTTGACAAATTTCTGCTCAAAGTTCCCTTCTTATTTTGACAATTGAATTGCGTTTTTTTTTTACAAAACAGGATGCGTTATTTATATCGGGGCGCGGTTTGCTTTATGATTTAAAGAACATTGATCTTTGTTGCACTCTTCGTTTTGGCTTGCCCCTCGGATGTCATGCAAACGTCCAACTGGTTATGCTCCAAGCTCAGCTCAACTCTTATATTTTTGTTAAGCTTTCACTTTAGTTAGATAGTGGAGTTGTCTTTTCCTTTATTATTTAAATTGCAATGATCCTGGTAACCTACCTTCATTTTGGCTTACCTGTACGAGTGTCATGCAAAGTATCCAACTATAAGCATGTTCATTTCTCAACTCAACTCTTATAAAGTTAGGATTTTTCCTTTTGTGCTGATAGCGGAGTTTTATTCAATTTTTTTTTAATTTTTTTTTAATTTTTTCAAATTCTTGATTGAACGCATTTACTCAGGCCTTTCCCACCCCCAAATTTTGAGAGGTCCTCATTGTACTGTTGAAAAGAAAGGGAAAACACACTTTGTCAAAATTTTGAAAAAAAGGTTTGAGCAGAGGCTTGTGCAGAAGTAAGGTAAAACTGATACATGATAAAGGAGTTTCTAAGGTTAATAGGGAACATGCGATATGTAAAAGATGCGTTAAGTGTTTGCATATATCTCATCATAGCTGCTAAACTAACAACACAAAATAACGAAAGGAAAGATTGAATTGCAAAAGGATAGAATAATGCATTAGGCTAATTATAGACATGGAAGAAAATTCATTTGTATGAGTAAATTGATAAAGATTACAAAGAATGAAGACATCACAATAAATAAAAGAAAATAATACAAGATAATTGCGGAGAGAAAAGAAAAATCCAAGAAACGCAACCTCAAATTTACACTTATGGTGGGGGCACATTGTTGGGAGGAGGTTGCGGTGCTGCTGATGGCCCCTCTTGAAAGTACAACGGTATGAACAAATGGTTGGGTACCATGGGCCCATGAAGGTAAGCAGTCAGGAAGTTTTAGTATTCATGGTTGCGTTTAGCTAGTTGTTGTTGATTCTGGCGAATGGAGAAAATGTTGCATTATACATTGACCATTACCTGGCGCAACACATCATTACTAGCATGCAACTTCGCAAGCGATTGGCGGAAGGTGGAGAGTTCATGGAAAATGAAGCCTCGCATCACATCAATTACAACAACTAAGGATGCGATGGATGAATAATGGGAGAAAGATGCCTGTGATGTCTTGCCAGCATCAATTTGGGGCTGATTAGAGGGGCCAACACCCAAATCGTATTGGGTCATCAGCATGAGGCAAGGTATGCGGTGAAGAATGGATGAGTGAGTGTTGGCTGGACGAAGTTGCTGGTGATGGGTGATCCGAGTCTGGGAGGAGGAGATGTGTAAGAGTTTTAGGAAGATGAGATAGAGGGATAGTGGGGCTTGAAGGGAGGATGACCAAAGGTGGAGGCTGGTCAATGGGCTCATCGAGTTGATTGCGTTCAGAACAGCCCTGCACAACTTCCTTTGCTTTTTCATTTTTGCGCTGCCTTTTGGCTGAGGAGGTTGCAGTGCATTCAAATCGATGTTGGGTCGTTTTGGTGGAGGTTCAGGGCAATGGGGTGAATCTTTCAACAAAATCCTTAGAATTTTTTGTTTGATCAGGCTGTGAACCTTCGACATGGGCTCGTCTGCAATACCTTAGCTCACTGAAAGGCATAGACTAGAGACTGTCCACGGGAAGAAGAAATGTCCTCGAATCCTGCCAACATGGCCCTTTATTTGCCTTGCGATCAATTTTCCAACATTGATGGGAATGTCGCGCACAATATAATATGTGGCCATGATCGATCCCTTGAGATGGTTTTATCATATGTTGTCGGGATGAGTCTCCTCTTCACCAAATAAACCCAAAGGCGTGTTCAGGCAGCAAATGGTTGGACGTAAGTGTGCGAATGCCGGTCAGGGAGAAAGTCCATGCAATGCCAGGTTGTTTCAATATTCTCAACGCATCTTCCAAAAGCCCGTCTTCAGGATTATCAATCAACTTATTACCTGGTGCTTCTGGAAAGTCTTTTAATTTGTAAAGTTAATTGATATCCTGAGCACTGAACAACACAACCCTCCCTTTGACAATTACCGCATCCTCAGTTTTGTACAGGCTGCCTTGTTAGAAGGCCCTCACTACCCTTGGCATGACTATAGATGGGCATTGACATAATGTTTCCCATCTATGCTCTACCATTATGCTGGTGATGAATTCCGGTAGTGAGTTTGGCATCGGGAAGAAGCCCATCTCCATTAAGAGGTCATCGTTTTCTTTTCTGACCTTTGGGCATCTCTGGGTTGGTGATGATTCACTGCCTTCAACCTTCTCCTTGCCTTTATCTTGAGTGGCTGCAAGTCGAGCCCTTTGGTGCCTCATGCGCACTCTTTCCCTCTCCTGATTAGCTTCTACTTTTTTCCATTCTTTTATCTCCTTGTGTTTGAGTTCAAGGTTGCACTGGACCTTCGCCCTTCGACACAACTCCTTCTTTTCCTTCTTTCTCTTCTCAACTTCCTCTTCCTCTTTTAACTCCCTCTCTAACTACTCAGAGGCAAGAGCAATGCGCTATTCATCCTTGAGCTTCTGTTTGGCCTCTTTTTTTGCCAATGCGTTAACACGACACACTTCCTCATCATGAAGCCGTCAAGCCAAATCTTTTGAGGCGATGATTAGGCGCTCCTGTTCCAACTTTTCCTCTTTTTCTCTCAACTCTCTTTCTCGTTCTTCCTCCTCCTTTTCAATGCGCTAAAAAATTTCTTTGTCCATAGAGGACTCTTGGGGATTTACTGGAGATGCATCTACTGTTTCCACCTCCTTATCTTTTATTGTCCGTGTTCTTGTTCGCTGGACAAGTGAGATGACTAGTGTGTCATCATCTTCTTCCTCAGAGTAACTAGGTTGGGTCCCCGAAGTGACCAGACGGTCATGCGGAATGAGGGATTGGCTTTGTATTGTTTGCTCTTTAAGGCGTGTTGTCGTAAATCCATCCACCCTTGCAGTGGTTGATTCTTCTTCTACAATAAGGCTCTCAGCCCTTTTTCTGCACTCTTCTTCGTGCTTAGGCATTTTTCTTCGCGCTTACGTTGTTTCTTTCCGGCCCTCCTTCTCTCTTTCATTTCCTTTTTGCACTGGGCCTTTTCTTTATCATCATCATCTTCCTTCTTCTTTTTCTTTCTCTCCCTTCTTCGTTGGGATTTTGCCACTTCATCCACATCCTTCTTCTCTTTGGTGAGCTGCTCAGCCTTTCTCCTTGACTCCTCATTCTCCAGTACTACTCTAATTGGTCCCTCATTGGAGTTCGTAGGCACATTTTCCTTGGGATCAGTTACTGTAAGGACTTGTCCTTGCGAAGTAGTGACTGCAACTTCTTGAGGCAACATCTTATTTACCACTCTGGCCTCTGGTAGCCTTCCATCTCACTCCATAGTGCTTAAAATACTTCCAAATACCTCATTGTCATCTTTTCGCTTTAGTTCGCTTTTGGTTGGAGGCTCTCATATCCTTAACTTCTTGAGGCGTCTTAGGACACATTTCCTTAGACCCCTTTTGGAGTTCTACATCGAGTACTTGAGCAACATCTTGTCAATGTACGATGCCTGAGATAGTGCTAGCACTTTGTTCTTTCGATCCCGAAAGATCTGAATACCAAGAATAAATTGAGCCTCTCCTAAATCTTTCATTTGGAATTGAGTCACTAGCCAGTTCTTAACTGCAGTCAGTAATCCTACATCATTCCCAATGAGTAGGATATCATTTACATACAACATTAGGAAAACTACTGAACTATTGATGATTTTCTTGTAGACACAAAGCTCATCATGTTTTGATAAAAGCCGTACGATTTGATCACAGTATCAAACCGAATGTTCCAAGATCGAGATGCCTGTTTCAGCCCATAAATGGACCAATTCAATTTGCAAACTTTTTTCTCTTGACCTTGGACTATGAATCCCTTGGGCTACACCATATAAATGGTCTCCTAAGATTACTATTCAGAAAGGTAGCCTTGACGTCCATTTGTCATATCTCATAATCATAAAATGCGGCAATGGAGAGGAAGATGTAGATAAACTTCAATATGACAACAGGTGAGAAAGTCTCCTTATAGTCGACTCCCTCTGTCTGGGTATAACCCTTTGCCACAAGTCTAGCCTTGAAGGTTTGCACCTTCCCATGGGCACCTCGTTTCCTCTTGTAGATCTATTTGCAACCTATAGGTTTTACCCCATCAAGTTGATCTACAAGATCCCATACTAAGTTGAAGTACATCAACTCCATCTCGAGATCCATGACTTTGACCCATTCATCCTGGTCAACATCCTCCATTACCTTATGATAAGACAACAGATCCTCAACGTCGCCATCAGCTACCATAGCCATGATTTTCTTGAAACCCATATAGTGATAAGGTGGGTTCGCAACCTTCCCACTACGTCGAGGTTCCATCAAATCTTGAGGTGGACATGACCTACAAGATGAACTATCATCAACAACTCTTGCTGATGAAGCAGACCCTTCAACAACTCTTGTTGAAGTTTCAATAGTTTCATTGAAAAGCTCACGTAACACGATCTTACTATGTGTACTATGCTCCCTAATATGATTCTCCTTCAGAAAGGTAGCATTCGTAAACACAAACACTCTATTTTTCGTAGGATCATAAAAGTAACCCCCTCGTGTATCTTCTGGATAGCCTATAAAGAGGCATAACCTCGACCTTGGTTCCAATTTCTTTGGATTAACCTCAAGTACATGTGCTAGGCAACCCCATATGTGGAAGTGATGCAAACTAGTTTTATGCCCATTCCATGACTCTAAAGGTGTTCTCGCAACACTCTTGGAAGGAACACAATTGAGGATATACACAGCAGTCTCCACTGCAAAACCTCAAAACAAGTCTGGTAAGGAAGCGTAACTCATCATCGATCGAACCATGTCTAACAAGGTTCTGTTTCTCCTCTCTGCTACACCATTCTGCCGAGGTGTACTCAACGTTGAGAGTTGGGAAACAATTACATGTTTTATCAAATAGTTTTGGAACCATGAATCCAAAAACTCTCTACCTCGATCCGACCGAAGTGTTTTAATCTGTCTATCCAATGCATTTTCAACTTCAGTCTTGAACTCTTTGAACTTTTCAAAGGATTCAGACTTCTGTTGCATCAAATAAACATACCCATACCAAGAGTAATCATCAGTAAAGGTGATGAAATACTTATAGCTTCCTCTGGCTCACACATTCATCGAACCACAAAGGTCAGAATGCATTAACTCTATAGGCTCTTTGGCTTGATAACCCTTTCCAGTAAAAGGTCTTTTAGTCCTCTTGCCCTCAATGCAAGATTCGCACATTGGTAAAGTATTTACCTCCAATTCGCTTAGAAGTCTATTCTTCACCAACCTCTCAATCTGTTTAAGATTGATGTGCCCTAATCGAAAGTGCCAAAATTGGGCATTTTCCTTAGGAGAAAGCTTTTGTCGTTTATTTTGAGTTACGACAGTTTTAAACATCTCCATGTTATAGAGGGAACTCGTTGCTAACGACCTTAGCACATACAAGTTATTTTCTAGATTTGCTGAACCGATTTCAAGTCCATATCTATGAATAAACACTTTATTCAATTGAAAATTAAGAGTATAATTACACTGTATCAGACACTTTACAGAAATTAAGTTCCTTTTTAACTCAGAAACTACATAAACATCATATAAAATGATATTCTTCTGTAAAGTCAACTGAACTCCTCCCGCTGCCATAGTTGGGTGCCTACTCGCATCGTCATCTCTCCAGCCTCCAGCTGTCTCCAGGATCTGATTCTCGGAAACGAAGAACAAACATGATTAGTGACCCCAGAGTTAATAATCCAGACAGGATAATCATTCTCCATTAAATAAGTTTCCAAAACTAGTACATCATATTTACCTTGTTTTGCCTTGGCCTTGACCTTAGCCTTGTTCTTTTCCTTGATTCAGCGAGGACAATTCTTTTTCCGGTGCCCATCCTGGTTACAATGGAAACACTTTCCTTTGTCTTCGAGCCTGGTCGCCTTCCTCGCTGGGCAACAGGCTGTGGGTTAGCAGGTGCCTTCTCTTTCCTTTTACGACCATTTTTATTCTTCCACTTGGAAGGGTTAGAAGTAGAAGGTGCAGACTTTGTTCCTGAGGTTGAACCCTTATGGAAATTCTTGGATGACGAGGCAACACTTGCCTCACCAGCCTTCTTATCCTTACTTTTCAGCAAGCATTGGAATTTCTACAACTTGTTGAGCAGATTTGTAAGGGTATAACCTACTTTGTTCAGAATTGCATTACTGACAAAGTGCAGGAAGCTATCTGGCAACAAATGCAAGATTATGCTAGGGGTGGTAATTCAAACTGCAAAACCCGAACCGTTTCTAAAAACCGAACCGAACTGAACCGAATCGAAAACTTAGTGAAACCGAAAAATGCGGTTCGATCTGGTTTTAAGAAATTTTGAAACTGAATTAATTTGGTTTGGTTCGGTTTCACTTTAAAAAACCGAATTTGAAATTGAACCGAACCGCGGTTCGGTTTGAACCAATAAATCACTTCGGTTCGATTTTACATTTAAAAAATTTTGGTTCGGTTCGGTTTGACCACCAATTCGAACCGAACCGAACTATTTCCACCCCTAGATTATGTTAACTTGGCTGCCCTCATCAACTCGAGACCCATTCATCTTCGCCACAGTGAAGTGGACCATCATATTAAGCACATGTTCACGAATAGAGGTGCCTTGCTCCATTTTGGAGTTGAAGATGCATTTCAGAGCCTTATGCTTGAGCTGTCTAGACGGTTGTCCGAACATTCCTTGCAGGGACTCCATGATTTCACGCGCTGAGACCATAGGCTCATGCTTCTTGACCAAAACGTCATTAAGATTGGCCAAGATATAGGCTGGGGCCTTCTCGTTCGTCCATGTCCAACCTCATAGGCCTCTCGAACATTTCGAGCGACGTTTTGAGGTGGAATGGAGGACACTCCTCCATAAGGATGAACCTTAGGTCATCGATGATTAATATGGTTGTGATCGTGTGTTTCCAGCTAGCATAGTTTTCACCAGTCAGTTTGTCGGCGCTAAGTGAGCTAATGTGGCTGTAGCCATAATTTACGTTGTTGAAAAACGAACATACTTAATAATTCTATGCAATACCACATTTTAACACCAATTTTAGTTTTAGCAAAATAGTTTCTAAGTATCCTAAGTGAAAAGACTTCTATTTCACAATGATGCCTCAGCGAGGCAGGACAAACGTCATCGGTGGGGTGATCAGATGCCCCTTCACCGGGATGAGACTGTAACATCCCCATTTTTTTTAGGAAAATTTAAGTTAATTATCTCAAATTGCCGAGTTTTAGTTTCCTAATCTTTGGAATTTGGAAACAAATTGTTACAATTGGAGAAGTTGTATTGGTTAATGTGAATTCTTTGAGTATGAATTATAAATTAATTAGAAGGAATAATTGAATTATTTGTATAAAAAATTTTGAGTTTTTGTGAAATTTGAAAGGGAAAAGAGGAAATTGTGGTTTTAAGATTTTACCTTCTTTAATTTTGGAACTTGGATCCAAAATTTACGTAAGAATTAGGAAAAGATAATTGGTTTATTTGGAAGTAATTAAATTAAGTGCTTAAAAAGATTTGTAAATTTGGATTCAAGTTAATTTGGAAAGTTATAATTTAATTTTAGAATTTAGAATTTTTGGAAAGAAGTGATTTAAAGTTGGTGAATTTATTTTTCGGTTTATTTAATTAATTGGAGAAGAGGTGAAAGATTTGAGTTTGATATGACATATTAATTAAGGAAAGGAAATAAATATATATATATATAAGGGTTTTGGAATTTAAGAAAAGAAAAGGAAAAAATATATATGGATTTTGGAATTTAAGAAAAGGAAAGAAAATAATATTGTGTATATATATATATTCATGTATTTGTGTGGTGGAGAATTAAAAAGAAAAGAAATATGGAATTTTCAAACCCCTACTTTCTCATTTTCTCTTTGGTTTAGACGAACTTTAGCTGTCGCATCGTCGACGTCCATATCCTTTCCTTCGTCAAGTTGCAACTGTATCGCTCCGACCTTCATGTTGCCGGATCTGCTCGCCGTTGGTCCTCCTCTCTTCCAATCGTTGTCTTCTGTCAAACGCCATCGTGAGGTTCGTAGTTTTGGGATAAGATCTAAATGATTTTTATAGTTTTGTTGAGGATCTTGAATACGCAATAAATAATGTGTTTAATTATCATTTCAATCGTGATTTTAGAGGTTGAATTTGAAAGTTTGAAGGAGTTTAAAGGTCGTTAGCGTGTTGTCAAGCAAAGTTAAGGTGATTTCGACAAGAATTTTGGTAAGATTTGGGGCTTTGTGACTTGTTTAGTTCGGATGTAATTTATACGAATTAACTTATCAAGTTTTGTTGCTGATTTTGGCGTGATTAAATGTTTAGATGTGAACCTAAAGGTTAAATTTTATTTTGGTTTATGTACTAGGATTTAATTCAAAGATTGTGGAGATTAGAAGGGGTTAGTTGCTCAAATATTTGGCTCGATTAAGGATTCAAGAATTTCACAAAGATTCAATTGCTTTTTGGTTCAACTTAATATCAAGGTAAGTAATCTTACTACTGGAACTGCCCACGGGCCAGACACTAGATATATGCCAGCATGATAGATGAATATTATGACAAAATGGTAACATGATAGATGGATAGTATAGTATGACCGATATATGTTCTTGTATGAGAATTTGAAAGATTTATTTATGCACGTAGAGACTTGCATGCTAGTAAGAGGTGATACTTGATTCACTGAGTATGTATTTGATATGAGGATATAGAGGCATATATACATGCTGTATAACCATGATGTTGAGGTGTATATGTATGTTATAAAATCATATTATAATAATTGTGATGTTGAGACTGTGATAGTGTCTTTATTGATTAGTTAGATGCTCACTAGGTATTGTGTTTCCTTCGGGATTCACCAGATTGTGTTTCCTTCAAGATTCACTAGATATTATGTTTCCTTCGGGATTCACCAGATTGTGTTTCATTCAGGATTCATCAGATTGTGTTTCCTTCAGGATTCACTAGATATTGTGTTTCCTTCAGAATTCATCAGAGGTAGTGGGCATACTTAACTATAGTAGGATAGAAACCAGTTTTGCATGTATGTATGTGTCCCATGAGGACTAGAGCAATTTTTATGTTCCACCAGAGGTAGACATTTAGAGGACATAGATGCCTAGCCCGACCCTAGTAGTAGGGTTACTCACTGAGTATTTTATACTTACCCTTTCTCATGTTTATGTTTCAGGTAAGGGCAAGGACGCACTGGCGAATGAGAAGAGGAATCCTTGAACGAGCCACTGGGGACCAGTTTTATGCTTCCGTTCATGATATTTAGATTTATTTCCATGTTTTTCAACTTTCAATTTGATGTTTGAAACTTACTATTAAGATTTGTTTTTAGGCCTATTTATTATCATTTATGATTTATGGGTACCCTATCGTCTGTTTTTAATATCTATTTAATGAAGGTCTTTTGAGTTCAACTTATTTATTTAACATTTATTTCACTATAAAAGGATGTCGTTTTAAGTCTCATGCATGCATGTATTTAGTAATGGCCTAACTTGAGTCCTAGGGGGTCAGATTGTTACAGAGACACTCTCAACCATTAGGCAGAAACAACTATTGTAACTTGCCCTAACAGTCACCATTCGTTCGGTCTAGAACTGTTAACCCTTAACAATTCCATCAAAGTGAAACTCCTCATTTTCGGCCCTAGAGTCCCGCCCTAATGAGCCCACTGTAGGAAAAAAGCAGATTAGGATAAGAGACTAAAGCGACCTTATCCTATACAGAAGATTAGATATCGTGCAAAACTGCCATCCTATAGAGAGACACTCCCAGGGTGCCTCGAGGTGATGCATAGAAACGTTATCCAACCTAATGGGAGAGAGACCGTGGGATATGCTGTCGCACATCTCGCTCCCATTTACTATGAGCATTCTCTCCGTCCACCTTGATATTGACCTATCAAAACACCATCCTTTAGGGGGACACTCCCAGGGTGCCACGAGACCGATGATAGATCTCACGGTGTGAACATAAAAGAGAGAAACGCGAATAGGTTTAAATGAAATATCATATACCCTAAGTACCTCCCACTGAATGTTCTACCCAGGGGTTCATTAACTTAGCATCATTTCACCAGTTTTAGAAAAAGGTAAATCCATATTCCACAAATTGGTCAAAAAAGACTATCTAATAGTTGGTTTTATGATTTAAATTGTAAGATTTTGGTTTTTTTTAAGATGAACATTTAACTGTCATCTTTTCTATCTAAAACAATGTCATTAGTTTCATTTGATGACACTAATTCTTTTAGTTCTTTTTAATTTTTATGGTAATTAATAATTAAGTTGGGTTTTTGAAGGAATAATCACTTCTATTTGAGTGTTTAAAAAATTGAATTCAAAATTTTGTGTTCTATATATGAATACTTTATTGAGAATTTGTTATGTCTTGAAAATGGAAAAAAATTGGAAGTTTTTTTTTTGTTTTTATCTTAGAAAAGTTAAAAAAATGTGTATAGATGAAAATTAAAATCAACAATAGCAAAAAAAAAAAAAAAAAAAAAAAAAAAAAAAAAAAAAAAAAAAAAAAAANACAAAATCAATTTCATTTACAAAAATAACACCAGATACCTCAACTCAATCCTGCATCCAAACATAGACAATAATTACCAACTCAACATAACTCTGCACACCAAATACAGATAATGTAACTCTCCATATAATAATTACCAACTCGACTCAACTCAACTCTCTGCTTTTATCGCGCATCAAATGCTCCTTTACTCTCTCAAGTAGTAGATGGTTTCTTACTTAGATCAATCTCTCAATTTGATCTTAGTAAACTTTTTTGCACACATTAAACAAGATAAACACTTACTTATGCACGATTTAGTAAAAATGTTAGTTTATCTTTCTCAACCCATTGTGAATTTAGTTACTCATGCGTATGAAAATAGACATGAATATATAGAATATGGAAGTAATTGCATTCATATTATGAAAAGCAGAGCTTTTCAATATCTAAAAACTTAATACAAATGAAAATGATAAGAAGAATGTAAAGAGAACTAAAATAGAAGGTTCAAAGTCGTCGGTCATAATTTCTTGCTCCTTTTGGCTGCTTCACTTAGGTTACAATGGTATAAAGGTCACTCTCTCCTTTTTTAGAGAACTCTAAGCTCTCACCTAGAATCCTTCAAAGAAAAGCTTAGAAGTAGTGGTTATGTTGAATTTGGGGCGAAAGTTTGACAATGTTTCGACCTCTTTCGATGGTGGAAATCTCAATCCCCGGTCACAATTTCTATAAGCGTCAGGAAGAAGGTTCATCGTTTCTTTCCAATGATGATTTAACACCTCGCATTAATTTCTATGCCCCGCTGCGCCACTTGCCTCACGTCATAGATCCATTGACTCTGCTACAAACGTCTCACATCAGCTACCGACTTATTCTATTGATTTGACTTTTACCGCCCATGTATTTGTCGTTTTCTAGGCCAAAATAACTCAATTTTCTCCCAGATTAGTTTGATTTAAATCTTGAGATAATAGGTGTAATCCAAAAAGAAATTTATCGCATTTCATCCCATTGGGTGGTGTTATGCATAGTAAAGTTGGTCACTGGTTGATTCCTTCTATGCGATCATGGCTTGTAGCTCGTTTCTTTAGCCGATTTTTCTATTCATTTCATCTTAATCCTACGTCCAAAAGTGACAAATTTTACACTTTTCAAGGATTATTAGTTTTGTAAGCATATGATTGCAATATATGATTATTTGCACGAATTCCTTGTCAAGTTAATGTGTTTTCCTCTGGCTTTTCTAATTGTTTTTAATAAAAAAGATAAAATAACTTGTATTTCTATAAGTTATCAGTTGCACACGATATTATGAATTATACCCAAACATATTAAAAAAATGTCGTGACTTAGAAGGATTGACTTATGTAGAAAGAAGCAATCCAATAGAAATAAATTATTTTTCAAATCGTGAGAATTAATAGTTTAGACATTAGAGAATGTAAAAAATGTGGGATACACATGAGTGTTTGTAAGAAAAACAAATAAAAAGAGGTCACACAATATATAAAGTGAGACAATTTCCATAGTAATTCTCGCAAAGAATTGGTATTGATTATAAGGAGACATATTCTCTTATGGTGGATACAATACCATGAGATATCTAATATATGTGATTGTGTATGAAAAACTAAAGATACATCTTATGGATGTAGTCATTACATTTATATGAATCTCTTAATAAATTATACCCCCTGGAGGATTAAAGGTACCAAAATCATACAATTCAAATACTGGAGAAATATATATATTATAGAAATTCTTATAAACATTCCAGATGAATGTGATATAATCATCTTATTAAATATTTGTTAATATGAGGGTATAAAATAACTTCTATTTGTCCATTTGCTTTTATAAACAATCACAACCTAAGATTTACTACATATTATATATAAATATGTGTGTGTGTGTGTTGATGATTTGAGCAGAAACTCCTGAAGAGATTTCAAAGATAAATAGAATTTCTTAAGAAAGAAATTGAGATGATAAATTTTGTCTTAGCTTGCAAATAAACCATAAAGCAAATGGAATTGCATCAATTTAGACATATAAGATCTTATATGGACTAGTCATATATAATTGAACATTTCTATGGCGGTTCATTCACTTAGTGTGAAAAAGTTATATTATCTGATATCATACAGATAATGAAGAACTTTAGGTCTCAAAGAACCATAATTTGGGAAATAAGTGTTCTTATATCTTTACTAGTTTATACGCTATCCGTTATAACATTTTTAGTAATTTTGTTACATAAATATAATATTCCTCCAGATATTGGAGTAGAGAGTTAAACATATGTTATATTTTATTTGAGAATTAGCTCATGGATTTATTTTATCATAATAAGTGTAATTGTGATATACTTTGTTGTGAAGATGCAGGTTAAACCCATAGGAGTTAGATCCTAAACAAGTTACTTAATACATGAAAAAGAATTTTTATATTTTATGGTAGCCTATAAAATAGATCATAATAACAACTACTTTATATCATATTGAAATCTTGATGATTTATGAGGCAAACCAATAATGTCCTTATATGAAGGTAATAAAGCATAGAATATGCGACATCACTATTCAAAAAAATTCTTCAAGAAGACAACTTAGAAGACTTATTAACAAAGGTGTTACCTACAATAATATTTGAGAAGTTAACACACTACATTTACATATGACAACCAAGAGTTATCCAATGATGTTTTCATGAGGGGAGTAAATGTGTTGCACTCCTTTTCCTTCGCTATAGTTTTGTCCCATAGGGTTTTTCTTGTAAGGTTTTGATTAGGTACTTTTTTTCCTTCACTAGGTTTTTACCAGTAAGGTTTTAACGAGACATATTCTTTTTTACCAGTAAGGTTTTAACGAGACATATTCTATATACTATGCACATCTAAGAGGGAGTGTTATAAATATTTGAATTAGATATAAATGTTCATTGATTATATATCCCCAAATATTATTTTTAAATATCTCCATTATCTTTTCCATATCTTGTAAACTCTATAAATAGTGGTGGCCAATAGTTCTTTGAGATATATAATTCGAATGAAGAATATATTTGTTCTCTACTTTCTCTTCTCCCTACTTTATTCATATATATATATATATATATATATACATACACACACATATATAATTTTGGATTGTTTTCAAATAAAAGACAATGAACCAAAATATTTACAAATACAGTAAATTTTTACTATGCGATAGACCACGATAAGCTAGTATATGTGTCTATCTATGTCAAGATAGACAAAGATAGTAGAGTTTATCGGTGATATTTTACTATTATTTATAAATATTTTCAAGAATGATGTATTTTCAAATAATTTCTTTATAATTTTATCTGATATTTTAATTTTAAAAAACTATTATTTATTAATTAAGAGTGTGAGGGTTGCACTATTAATGGGCCGACAGAAGAGTCACTGTCGATTATTTTAATCATCCAGTTGTCAAGTTCATCGTCTTCATCCGTCATCCAACTGACCTCATCTTTTCCATTTTTTTTTCATAATTTCTCTTCTTTCCTTTCTCCAAAGATTCAGTTAAACAGTGAAAAGGGTTCAGTAATCTGAAAGTGGAAAAGAAGAAAATGATATGTTGTTTTCAATTCCTTTTCTTCTCCACAAATCATTTCATTTCAATCCTCAAAATGAAAATGAATATTTGCAGATCTGCCTTGCAACTTTATCTGATTTCCAGAAGGTTTTCACATTGAATTCGGATTATGCTTCTGGTCCTACTTCGAAATTTAGACTTGCAAGTCAAATAATGTCGCTTGAGTAAGTCAATAATTTAATGGAAGTTTGATTTTCTTTAGTTTAATTGGTTTATTTGTTGTCATATTTCATTTTTTCGCGTTTTCTCTTCCATCTTTGGCCGTACGTTTTTGTCTATTGTGCCCAATTTTTATCGTTTTGTTCTAACTTTTGCAGTGTAGATGAAACTTGGAACAAGTTAGAATAGTTTGCTCGATTTCGTTTGAGAGTACGGTTTGGGGATTTAAACCTTGTCCGAAGGCTAATGGCTGTGAGTGTTCCAAAATCTCTTTCTTCTTCGTTTCTTATTTTCTGATTATTACCATTTATTTTTCTTCTCTTGAATGTTTCTGAAACAATGGAGTAGTATACTGAATTTCTTGGTTATCTTATTTGTTATGAGTTGTGAAGTGTTGGGATCTATGATTTGTTGGTTACATTCTTGGGTTGCCCTTGTTTTTTATATTTTGCACATATGTATGATGATTTGGAGGTTTGAAGATGGGGAAATTTTGGAATCTCTGGAGGCTTTGTTGCTACTTTGCTGTTTTGCTTCTTCCTTCCCTCCCCCCCCCCCCCCCCCCCCCCCCCCGAGTTCAGACGCCTTGTGTGTTAGGGGATTCGAACCTCTCACTTGTTGGGTTGGGTTGTGTATACGTTTGAACCAGTTGGGCTTGACTCAATATTTTGCTTGTTTTGATATCTCTTTTCTTGGTTCTGGTTGTTTATGGAGGTTGTAATGCAGAATCATGTTGAATTGGTGTCAAGTTCAGAGATTAGGAATTAGTTTTGATTGTGTTGGAGTCACAGAACTGACTTGACTTTCTCTACCGTATCTTAATTAATGGGTTGAACCTTTAGGTCAATTTTAATTCTCTCTTTCCATGACTGGGTCTCTTGAACATATTATGGTTTGTTGAATTTTTTCTTAAAAATTAATTACTTCCATCTTTGTAAGACTTTGTCAAAGATTCAGTCACTGTTTCTCATGTCATAAATAAGGTATCCAATGCCCATGTTAATTGCCTTAAATTCATGTGGGATATCTTATTCATATGCAATTCGTGGGCAATACCACAGCACTATTAACAATTATGGTACTTTTTTTTACCATGAATTCGATACTATTTCTCTGATTGATTGATATCTGGATATGTCTTTTGACTGCAAAAAAACTATTTATCCCTTATTTTTCACCATGAGCAGGCTCGTCTTTCATATGAGATTTGGAACTGGTTTACAATTACAAAATTTTCTTTTTCATTTTTCAGATTTGTATGCTTCAATGACAAGACAATACATGCTGATTGGGACAACTAATGTACTTGTTATTTATGTACTAAAGATGTATCGTAATGTTCAACATGTATGATTAATTTATCTAGGAGTAATATCACACATATTCTTTATAAAAAAATTTTAAAAAATAATAATGTGTCCCCAACGTGTTTGTGTCCTACATTTTTAGTAATTGGTGTCATATCGTGTCGCATGTCTGTGTCCTTGCTTTCTAGCTGATTGCATACCTTCATTTTCCTTTACATAGACGGTTTTTTAACCTCTTCATAGATTTTTTACTGTAGCACTTTGACAATAAGGAAACTCCTAAGAAAGTTTTAAGATGATGCAGGAATCTGCATTAATCGGATAGAATATTGTAGAACTGCCAGTGTTTTGGTCACGTCATCATCATACCTCTAGAAGGAGGGTTATATATGTGTTGCATATGATTTTATGACATCCCTCTACTAATCATATAATTTTGCGCAAGAACACAATCCAGTTCAGAACAAAAAATTTAGTTTCTTTGCTTATGGTTGGTCCACTGAAAATAGATTAGTAAATCATTTTCTTCTCATATTGCAGCGGAGTTCACAAGTACCAAAATTTGGTAAGTGGGATGATGGGGAAGATGTCCCGTATACGACCTATTTTGACAATGCAACGAAGGCTAAATTTGAGAGGATGAATCCGAATGATCCTTCTCTTCACCGAGAGGAGATTTCAGACACAGTAAGGTCAAACTATGAGCAACACAAAATCAAAGAAGGTGGTGTTGTGAGGAGGCAAACCGAGTCTCCATTACACCATGATGCTCTGGAAATGCCTGGTTGGGATTATAATGGTATAAAATCAGCAAAGAGTCGGGGTCAACAAGCATCTAGGCCAAAGCATGCACAAGAAGATTTGAGCTTGGAAGATGGTAACATGAAGAAACATCTTGATTCCCCTCTGAACCATCAATCGACAGGTCAGGTTAGCTTTAACTCGCCTCTTCATCAACGTCAAGGTAACAACAATGGGACCAGTAATTCATCGAAAAGGACTATGAGAAATGGTGCAGGTTCTGACTGCAGCATAGAAAATTCACCTCTCCATCCACGACAGCATCCAAGGACCGAAGCAAAAACTGTTATACCATCTTCACCATTACGGGAAAGAAGGGGTTCAAGTTCGCCTAAAGGAGGTAGTCATGATGGTTTAGCTCCCTTGACTCCCGGAAGATCACGTCAACGATCTGTTCCTCGGGGCAACGAAACCGTAGCTTCTTTTTCTCATTTCCTTTCCATCACATGTTTAGTTTCACAAGTAGAGTGTCATGAAAAGATTTTGGACATAATTATGTTCAGAGTGGCTTAGTTTCCAGTTTTGTTCTTTAAATATCATACCAGGGTCTTTTTTGAAACAAAAGTTGACTAGAATTCGTTGCAACCAACTGGTTTATGAACATTGATGACATGATTTTGAATGACATTATCCCTTATGTTTTGATGTTGCAGCCTGATCGTGGTGCCACTGTCCCGAAATTTGGTGACTGGGATGAGAGTGATCCATCATCATCTGAGAACTACACTAATATTTTCACCAGAGTGCGCGAGGAGAGACAAACTGAGGATGGAAGTTTGCCGGCTGGGACCAATGTTTCTCGTAGTCGTAATAGTTCTGGTGCTGAAAATTCTAAGGTACGCCATGTTTAAATTACCACTAAATCTAAAAGCTCAAGAGACAACAAACCAGCCCCTTATCCTTAATTATCATTTTATTTAAATGTGGTCAAAATATGTCCATTGTTGTTAAATCACCCAATCTAAACACTTTTTTTGAGTTAGTGGTGATTAACATAACAAACAGATTTCCAATGAATTTTGTTCTTTTTTAATCACAAGTAAAATGGTTGGATTTTGCAAGATTTCATAGAATTTAAAGATTAATTACTTATTTTAACATTGCTATATTTTTAATTTTCTACTAAATTTATCCATTAGAATACCATTCCTCATGCTTTGAATTTTGTTCCGTGTTAGTCTTGTACTTTCAATTTTTTAATTTCTAGTCCATATACTTCCAATAAATCTTAAATTTAGGCTCCTCTACTAGTTTATTATTGATTTTTTTGAAAAACTTGTTATTTATTAGCATTTAAACTATAACTTTTAAAAATATATTAATATTGTATTTCCTAGTATGAAATATTGTTATTGTTATTGTTGTCATTATTATTAAAAAATAACAAACAATATTAATTTCAGTAAAAAGTAAAAGCCTATATTATCAGTAAACTTTTTACTTTCTTTCTTTCAGGTACCATTTGAAACACAAAAATTTTAAATGCATCCCTTTCAAACGTTTCTTGTTCTAAGCAAGTTTTTGAATAGGTGACTTAAACATAATCTGGCCACCTTAAGACGTGACTAGAGATGAGGGGTTGGTTTGTTGGGTGTGGTTATTTTGAAAATTGATCCCAAATTTAGCTATTTTCATGCAATATTTTTAGGTGGAAAGAAGTTTTGACATTTTTTTAAGTGGTCAAAATATGTCCATTGCTGTTAAACCACCCAATCTAAAAACTTGCTTTTGAGTTATTTAGTGTGTAATAGATTTCAAATCTTGTTTTCACAAAGGAAAAAAACTTGGAAATATCCTAACTAAAACGGTCGGATTTTGTTGGATTTCATAGGATTTTAAGGTTAATTACTTATTTAACGTTGTTATATTTTAATTTTCTACTTCTTACAACACAAATTTTAAATACATCCCCCTCAAATGTTTATTGTTTCAAGCAAGTTTTTTAATTTGGTGATTTAGACGTATTTTGACCACCTTAAGATGTGATTAGAGATGAGTAGTTGGTTTGTTGGGTGTGGTTATTTTGAGAATTGAGCCCAAATTTAGCCATTTTCATGCAATAGTTTTTAGGTGGAAAGAAGTTTGACATTTTTTTTCCTCCTTTTTTTCTTCTTTTTCTCTGTGTTTTCTATGGGGTTGGTAAAAGAGTTTGATTTATTCTTCTTCTTCTCTCACAGAGATGTTGCTGTTTTCCATGGGGAAAATGACTGCTAGGCATAGCATGAAATGGTAATGGTGGGAAGTAGTTGTTTAATGGAAATCTTGAGTGCTGGCAGGTATATATTGGCCAACAGCTTGGTGGTAAGGCTTTGTTTTTGGGTATATGCTCTATGATTGCCATGTTCTTTCTCTTTTTTACTCTACAAGATTGAAAACAGTTATTATTGTTAACGCATATATTATTTCAAATATTATCCAACCAAGTGATTATCTTTGGTCGAAGCAAGGATTAAAAATTGCAGAGTACTGATATCAATAGATATTTTTGTAAGTCAGAAAATTATAAATTTTGTTTAAATTAATAATTAAGTTGTTTTTACTCTTAAACTAGGTTATAAATATTGTTATTAGTATCTTTATTATTTTTTTAACAAGGATATAAAGAATATTAGATAATATTTGGGAAATTTTTACAAATAGAAAAAAATGTTAAACTATTTACAGAAATAGTAAAAAAAAAAAATGATTGATACTAGTGAACTTTTATCAACGTCTATCACATAGTATTAATGATAGATTTTTATCATTTTTTTATCACTAATAGGCATTTGATAAATTTTTATCAATCTCTATAAAAGAAAATTAAATTTTGCTATTTTGTGTAAATAGTTTTTCTTATTTTCTAATTTTGAAAGTCTTCCTAATATTTAATATTTATGTTGAATCTTTAGATTTATGGATATATGGATAGGTAGATCAACATATCAACAGATGTTTTCATCATTGGGTCGAAGAATGGTAGGGCCCTCTAACATCCTTGAACCAATAACCATCTTTAGATATGTTGATATATATTTTTTTCTTTTTTCTTTTTAAATTCTAAATAGATATATTAATAAAATACTAATATCAGCGAATTTTTTTATAAGTAAAAAGTTTTTATAAAAATCAAATAGTTCAATAATTGAGTAATTTGCATCCCTAAATATCAATTTAGGGGATCTTAATCCTTTGCTTTGGAGAGAACAAATCTACTTGGTTCTCTAAATTTGAGTATTTTAATATTGAAAATATTTCAGATGTAAATCGTTTATTTATTTTGGTTAAAATTGTATTTTCACCCTTTTAATATTTTTCTAGATAGATTTTGTTAAATTACTAATTTAATCGTATAATATTTGAACCCATCTTGTGTGTAGAATATCCTTCCAAATCAAGTTATAGATTTTATTATTAGTATTTAGTGATATTTTTAATGTTGTGTATCTTTAGAGATATTGATTAATTTCAGACTTCAATTTACATATGTAGCAACATTATCGATGAATATTTTAATCTTTGCATATGATATGCTAATTTATTTTTGTGCCAATGCCAACTCTTCAAAATTTCTTCAAGAATTAATGTAAGCTCTGTACAAAAATAATTAATTTCATTCGGAAGTAGTTTCACTTGACCCTCTAACCTTAAATTAACGAGAATTAAGAACCCAACCCTATGTGATTAGATATGTATGTTGATGCCAACTTGATTTGTGAAGGCAACTCAGATTTATGCCAAACTCAATACAAAATACTCCTAAATTTTGTATAAAAAATATTATTAAATTTTTAAAATTTTTAAAGATACATCCAAAACTGTAATTGTTTTATTTAAAAAATACCTTTAAATTTATAAAAATATCCTTACTGTCAATATATCAACACAATTCGTCCATACTCATTTGAAATAAGCAGAGAAAAGAGAAAACAGAAAAATGATAAGTCACATAGATTGAAATAGGGGAAGGGAAAGGTATTAATGATTTCTGCTCATATATAAGTAATTTTTTTAAAACTTTTTATTTAAGTTTAAGTGTATTTTTGACGCAATGATGAGAATAGTGTTTTCGAAAGTTCGTAAATATTGTTTACACAAAATACAAAGTTGAAAAGAATTTTGTATGATCTAATCAATTTTCAATAATAAAAAAATCGATAAAATTGAAGAAATCAATAGGACTTGTTTGGCTGGTCAATCAAGTTTGACTCTAATGGCCAGCCAATTCAGCTTGAATCGATCTTTGTAGATTTCCAGTCTCCTAGTACTCCCACAAGCAACGTCATATTTGAATCTTTGATAGATGTTTTCTTGAAAAATAATTTCCATACATTTTTAGTATTAAGCCAAGACCTGCGTAGGCTGCTGAAAGTTCATTTTATTTTAAGAATTTTATAAGAAAAACATATTCCTTGAAAATACTGCTTCTGCTACAGAATGTCATTTCATTTGTAAAAGTACGGTCAAGATCAAAACCGGAAATCAAATGACAGATTTACAATGAAACCGGAAATAAAACTACAGATTTACAATGATATCGACAATGATGATTTAGTACACAGCAAAGTGGCAGAATAGTACAAAAATACATACTTACATAAAGAAAATAGAGGAGTGGCTGTTTTTCATGTCAAGCAGCAAAATGGATATTTGATGTCGAGCTACACCGAGCCTCGACGGCGAGGGTCTTCACAATGCTATGGCATGGATCGGCTCCAAATGCAGAATTTGAAACTTCAACTGTGCAACTATTTTTCCCTAAGCAAGCCTGAAATGGAAAGATAAAACTCAATTCCCAGTGGCCTGAATCAAAATAATTACTTTTACATTCCCACCATAAATGGAAAAAAAAAATGGCTAAATTTAAATTTTAAAATTAAAATACTTTTTTTTTTTCAAAAAATAAAAAACCCATTCATTTAAAAAATATCTCTATCCTTTCAAACGTTGTAGTGGTCTTAACCTTTCAAAAATGTTTCAATACTATAGGAATATGTTTAGAATTACTGATTGATTCAAAAGTTTAAGTTGATGAATGAAGGTAAATTTAATATTTGAATTTCTATTCCAAAAGTAGTTTTGAAACATTTATGAAAAGTCAAGAGTAACACTGCAACTTCCGAAAGAATGAGGGTAATTTTAAAACAAAGGCAAAGAAAAAGTTAAAGAGGTAACTTTTGTAATTTAGCCTTGAAAAATTCACCTTATATGACCAATATTCTATTGAAATATCAAACAAGGACGACTGACCTGTGAAACAACAGACAAAGAATTGTTTGTGTGACAGCGACCTCTCGAGAACTTCTTGCAACTTCCTTGAGGAGTTCCATAGCTAGCAAAATCGACCGAGGAAATTACATGGCCATCATCACAATGCAAGAACATTTCCGGGTTTGTACGATTTGAGAGAATTTCTCCATCAGATATATAATCAGTAGACAGTTTCCTAAGAGGTGGATAGTGAGACTCTGAGACCTGAGCACAGATGACTCCAGTTGAATACAACTTGATTACAATCTCACGCGGATTCCCTCCCGTTTCCTCGAAGAGAACTAATAAATTGCTCGATTCCTTTAACCACAATCGTGGAATATGATACCTGAAAGATACTTCTACTTGCAACGTTAACAACCAGTATGGCATCCATTCTGATTTATTATGTCATCATTGAAACATAATTTGGATTCTTTCACCTACATATAGGTTTGGACATACCAGCTTTGTGTTGGCCTGCCGCAATTTGTTGTGCACTTTCCTGAATTATAAGCACCACGATAGTCGCATTTTTTAGCACAGCCATCTTTCGGGGCAACCACAGTCCAGTATCTACCTATATGATGACCATTGACCCAAGCCTGCCCCTTCCCCATGCTTCCTAGATTAATAGAGACTGGGTCGGTTCCATCAGGCAAACTGAAGTACGCCTGCACCAGAGCCAAAAGGAGTGAACTTCTAAATTTGAAGAGATTCTGTAAGAACTCAAGGACACAGTTTTTTTCAGCAGAAACAAGACTTTTCATTGAAATAATGAATGAGTCCAATGCTCAAAGTACATAAGAGGAAACAATAATAAAAATCTTCTAACTTGCTAAATAGAGTGCAAGAATCATAATACAAGACAGAGACTAAAGCTCTGAAGAAGTAAAAACAATTTAGTTGAACAGAAATCTCAAGGTGAATAATAATCAAAGTGCTTAGCTATAGAAGCACTTGATAAGACTTTGATTCGAGCAATCCTAGGGCAATATGAATAAGTGTCTTGTTTCGGGAGAAACGCTTAATACTCTCCTTCCAATCTGAAGTCTAAAAATCGCAAGTGACACAAATTGACTCCAAAACTTAGAGATACTCATCCACTAACTTTGCGAATTCAAATCGAATTGTCCATACGAGGGCCAAATAAGGGGAACAAGACCAAGAATGCTCATCATTATGCTACACCATGTAGAAAAATGTTCTTTCTTTTTTTTAAACACCCCCTAAACCAATTGAATAAATTCAATTCTCTGGCCGCTTATCTCACAACTTTCAACCCATTTTTTGGTAATGATGTGGTCTCCCCCAATGCACCATGGTTTCAACCATTAAGGAGAAAAAGATGTGATTTTCCGGCCAAAGGAAACGTTTTTCTCTGTAAATAGTAACCTCATAAACGAATATCACCCAACAAATGTGAGAAACCTCCTGATTTACCAAGCTTCCAAGGAGATCCTACAAATTGCATTGGAGTTCCAATTGAATTAATGAATTGTAGATCAATACTAATTCTAGAAGTTGGTTTTGTAAGAAATGTCTCAATGCTATCAATTTGGATGCTTCAATGAGGCCCTAGCAACCGAAGAAACGGTCTTTATTTACAAGACACCTCACTAGGAGATGCTATTTCCTGTTCTGGAAAACCACATGCTGCCACTAAAGATGAAAATTTAGAAGGGATTTTGGAGGGAGATATTTGTAAATCATTTACAAGAGGTTGATGATTTTGTAAGAAAAGTGCATGCTTCCCCCAATTGACCAGGTGTGAATTCCTCTTCAGATAGTGCTTCTTCTTGGTTAGAATCTTCGCTACTCAAGCTGACATCTGATTCATCATCTGAATCCTAAGTGAGATACTTCTTGTAACCTTGAGTGAAGGTTCCCTGAACAAAAGAAATATTTGAACCGAGGATTGTAAAATTGATTTGGACGATAAACTCAAGGACACAGTTGTACAACCTATAGAACAAATCCTATTCAAGTAAGGTTGTAATTCGAAGAGATTGTGTTGTTTGATTAATTTAACTTCCTTGGATCACTGGGAACTTAGAATAAAGAATCCAACAAAAATAGGTGACGAGGCCCCGGATTTTCATAAGTGTCAATTAAGAAAGTCGTCTATTACATCAATCTGACCATATTCTTTTTGAAACAAGAAACAAACTTTATATTGAGACTAATGCTCAAAGATATAAATCCAGAGAGAGAAAAAAGAAAAAAAGGACATAGAAACAAAAAGAACAAATCTTAAACAAGAGAGCATACCAATTGAGGCAAATGACTTGCATCAATCTGACCATATAGATACACAAGAAATGGAAAACATGCAAAACAAAGCTTCCTTGGTAAGAATTGTCTAGCAAAATCCCTACCCTATAGCATCGGACCAAATACGGACACTGGATACAGTAAAAATCCAAAATAAAGAGTTCTCCAACAGAATCATAAAGTGAAAATCCATGGTTAGTATTAAGGGGAAAAAAGGGGTCATGACAGCACAAAAAATTATATTACTAGAAAAAAAGATGCAAAAATCCCATTTCAGATCTCCAACCTGAATAAAATGACAGCAGTCAAATAATCAATAAACAATAATTTGATAATGCCACGTGGATATATCTACCTTGTACCAGGTGAATGTTGATGGAATGGCATCAACTGACAATTCGGTCCAATCGGCCTTCTCATTTTCTTCTAACGAATAGAAATTCAAGAATTCACCCTTGAGCCCAACCTAGTGCCAAAATGAAAATTTTATTTTATATGTTAACTATTTTCTATACGTAATGAGAGAAATTTCAATACAGATATAAACTATTAGTCAGGGTCAGGGAAAAGCTAAATGAAAACTATAACTGAAATTTAATATTAACCAACTAAATAGAGGTCCTGCTTGGTAATTAAAAGATAATATTATTACCTGATAAGTCCATAAAGACTCTGAGAGATCGATATCTCCATTTTTGAATCCAGTGAGCTTTATACGACCTCTGATACCAGCCCCATCTTTCTCAATGAAGGCACCAGAATTCTATGGTATAATTTAGAGAGAGAAAAAAATCAGATGATATATAAGATCGATGACCATACCACCAGCAAGTAAATAAGTAGTTTGAAGGGAAATATGCGTTCATAAGAATGAAGAACTAACCGTATATAGTCAGACTAAAGCAAAAAAATCTAAATTTGAACCTAGAAAGGCATTCGTGAACCTATTTCTGGATCTCTATTTTACAGAAACAGTATTATTTCTAGTCTAGTGCCATTATCCCTACATCTCCAGCTATCGGGTTGCACTTTTACTCAATTTGGGAAGCTATTTCCATTGATGAATGGTTATACAATGGTGGTCCACTCAAAAATGGAATAATGAAACCGAAAAGAATTAATGATATTTTGAAGAATCCAGTGTCCTTTTTTACTATGGCCAATCCTTGGAGATCTTTTATATAGGAAACATGGACACAAGCAACACAGAGGCAATCAATAGTGCAGACTACAAAATCGTTGCAGAAAATTCATGAAAATTTGGGTCAGTACTAAGAATGGCATCTTGAATACCCTTCTCTCAAATTTGTCGCCAAGGCCTCTTACATTCCATCCCAATTAAGGATCTTCATGGCCCATCAAAATGCACTACGAAATTCAGCAAACAAACATTTCTTTTATGGTTAACCGACGAGCTTCGATCTCAATCTCTTCAATTTTCAAATCCTCTTAGATCCTTCGGATGTTAGATCACCATGTTTCTTCTTTAGAATAGGCCACACGAATCCTAATAATCACAGGGAACGGTTGCATCCAACTTAAAGAGACACTGGAGAACGACACAGTGTGGTTGAAGTGAATTGATAATGCATTTAAATCCTGACGTTTCGATAAAATGGCATTAAAGATTCTCATCTAAGTCATCATAAACCATTGCTTCATATTGCTCTCAACAAAAAAAAGATGTAGGTGTAATTGATACCTGTAAACCAACTGTCTCAGATAGCAACAGCAAATCATTGTATCCTTCAAGAAACTGAACAGGCTGGACAACCTTCACCCACTGACCAATTGCACTGCCTTTTCTTCCATATGACAGTAAAAATGGAATAGAGTTGGAGAATTTATTAGTTTATATAAATGTGACACAAAAATGCAGATATCCATATTACTGCCAGCAAATGGCAATATAATCTAAATCTTTTTTGTATAATTTTTGTATAGGCTCTCATAAATTTACCATACATTATATATGTTAAAAGATAGAAAATAGAGAACACTAGGTTTACGTGGAAAACCCTAGAACAAGGAGAAAAAACCATGATAGAGTCTATTTTATTATTTTAACACACAATGAAAATTACAACAGAAGTCATATTTATAGACTCTAGCAAACCCGAAAATAAAAAAGGAAATAAACCTAGGATAAAGTAAAATAATAAAATACCCTTGGGGCTATAAACTATCAGCAAAACTTCTTATTTCCAACACTCCCCCTCAAGTTGGGGCATAGATGTCAATCAGACCCAACTTGCTAACATATGAGTCAAAACTTTACTTGAGTAACCCTCTTGTGAGAACATCAGCAACTTGTTGACTAGATGGAATATACGGAATATAGATACTGCCATTGTCTAGTTTCTCTTCTATAAAGTGTATGGCAATCTCCACATGTTTCATTCTATCAATGTTGTACAAGATTATTGGCTATGCTTATAGCCACTTTATTATCACAATAGAGCTTCATAGGTAGAACACTATCTTGGTGTAGATCAGACAAAACTTCCTTCAACCAGATTTCTTCACAGATTCCCAAACTCATAGCTCTATATTAAGTTTCAACACTGCTTCTAGCAATAACACTTTGCTTCTTACTTCTCCAAGTAACTAGGTTACCCCACACAAAAGTACATTATCCAGAGGTAGACTTTCTGTCAATTACCGATCCTGCCCAATCAGAGTCGGTATAAGTCTCATGCATTTCTTGTCAGTTTTTCTGAACATCAGACCTTTACCTGGTGAACTTTTCAAATATCTCAGAATTCAATTCACAACTTCCATATCTTCTTCGTAGGGTGCCTGCATAACTGACTAACAACACTGACAGCATAGGAAATATCTGGTCTAGTGTGAGATAAGTAAATAAGTTTTCCCACTAGACGCTCATATCTCTCTTTATCAACAGGAACTTTGTCAACAAAATCTCCTAGTTTTGCATTGAATTCAATAGGTGTGTCAATAGGTCTACTCCAGTCATACCTGTTTTTTTTAACAGGTCAAGAGTGTATTTCCGTTATGAGACAGAGATCTCTTCCCTTGATCTTACTACCTCCAATCCGAGGAAATACTTTAGATTCCCTAGATTGATCTCAAACTCATCAACCATTTTCTTTTTCAGCCTGGTGATCTCAACAGCATCATCTCCTGACAGGACAATATCATCAACATACACAATTAGAACAACAATTTTCCCAGATATTGACCTTTCTGTGAACAACATGTGATTAAAGTGTCCCTGAGTGAAACCTTGGGACTTAACAAAGGTAGTAAATCTGTCAAATCACGCTATCAGGGACTATTTCAAACCATACAAAGACTTCTTGAGTTTACAAACCTGATGATCAAACTGAGCTTCAAAACCTGGGAGGCCATATACACCTCTTCTAATTCACCATTCAGAAATACATTTTTCACATCAAGTTGATGGAGAGGCTAGACTTTATTAACTGCAATAGAAAGAAGGACCCAGACCGTGTTTAACCGCTACAGGGGAGAAAGTCTCAGAATAATCTATCCCATAAATATGAGTAAACCCTTTTACTACAAGTTTGGTCTTGTACCTGTCTAGAGTTCCATCTGATTTATACTTCAGAGTGAACACCTACTTGCACCCAACTATTTTATGCCCTTTAGGAAAAGCAACAAAGTCCCATGTATTATTCTTTTCAAGCGCTCTCATTTCTTCCATGACGAGTCTTCCACTCAGGAATTTCCACAGCCATATGTATGTTTTTCGATATTGTTACTGTATCAAGGCTGGCAGTGAACACTCTGAACCCAGAAGACAGATTACTGTAAGACATAAAGCTATACATGGGGTACTTGGTGCAGGATCTGGTGCCCTTTCTCAATATCATAATCCTCTGGTTTGTCTGATTCCTCATTTGTAATGGGATTTTGATTACATTTTCCAACCCTGATGAAGAATCTCACCCTCTTGTGTTTCTGTCGAAGTCTCATTATTGCTTGCAACCCTATTATTCTCTGGAACTAACATATCATTCTTGTCATTCTCAGCCAAATCAACAATATCATCCTCAACACACAAGTTAGTATTAGCAGGGCCAGTAGTACCTTGAGCTTCTGTTGGTTCAGATTCATGGACCAGAGCCGGCGGAGCAGTAGAGGACACCATTTCCTTTATGAGATTCTTCCTGTAAGAGGTTATCCAAGGGACTTGTTTAGTGGATAGAACGGTGTCATGGGCACTCAGGATGGGTTCAAGGAGTTCAGGAAGGTCAGTAAGGACTGAAGATGTGGACCCGTTAGTCTCTTCACTAGTACTCTCCCCCTGAAGATGACTAACGGGAAAGAAAAGTTTATCCTCAAGGAACGTTACATCCATGGAGATGAAGTATTTTCGGGAAGAAGAGTGGAAGCATTTATAACCTCGTTGATGACGGGGATACCCAACGAAGACACATTTCTGAGCACGAGGGGTAAACTTAGTTTGGTTAGCGCCACGACTAGAGACAAAGGTAGTGCACCCAAAAACTCGAAGAGGAACATCAGGAATAAGTCGTGTGGTAGGGTATGACTCCTTGAGGCATTCAAGAGGAATTTGGAGATGGAGGACACGGGAAGACATTCGATTAACAAGATAAGCTGCAGTCAGAAATGCATCCCCTTTAAGTAAGATGGAAGTGAAGTAGACAGCATGAGAGACCGTGCAACCTCAAGAAGGTGACGATTTTTCCTTTCAGCCACCCCATTATGTTGAGGTGTATAGGCATACGAGGTGGTGGACAATGCCTTTAGAAGACAAAAAATCACGAAGAGTATTATCAAGGAACTCACGACCATTATCACTACGAAGAATAACAATTTTGGTGTTGAACTGAGTCTCAACAGTAGTGTAAAATTATTGCAATACCGATGAAACCTTAGATTTATCAGTGAGGAGAAAAACCCATGTAAAACAGGTATGACCATCAATAAAGGATACAAACCACCATTTCCCCGAAGAGGTGGTAATACTCGAGGGACCCTAAACATCACTATGGATAAGGATGAAGGGCTGAAAAGGTTTGTAAGGTTGAGATGGAAAGGTGACCCTATGCTATTTTGTACGAATGTACACATCATAAGATAGAGAAGAGACATCAACTTTATTGAATAAATGATGAAATAAATATTTCATATATTTAAAATTTGGATGACCAAGGAAAAAATGCCACAACATACAATCTTTATCTGAAGTTGAAAAATAAGAAGACAACAAACTAGTTCTATAACAATTCCTAGAGAAAGCAACATCATCAAGGACATAGAGTCCCTTACTATGCCGGGTAGTGCCAATCGTCTTCCTCGAGCTCAAGCTCTGAAAGAAAACATTATCTGGTACAAAAGCAACTTGACAATTCATATCTCTAGTTATCTTACTAATAGATAGTAAATTGTAAGATATTCTAGGTACATGCAATACATTCTATAAAGTTAAACCATCAAAAGGAGAAATATAATCCTTGCCCGCAATAGGAGCAAAGGACCCATCTGCAATCCGAATCTTTTCATTACCAACATTTAGAAGATATGACAGAAAATTATCACAAGATCCAATCAAATGATTTGTAACTCCTGAATCAAGTATCCATGGTTTCTTACCATTTATGTTAAGGAGACTTAAGGATTGAGAGGTATCTGATTGAGCGACAGAAAATTATCACAAGATCCAATCTTCTGCCATTTGGTGATCTACCATGTAACTTCCAACACTGATCTTTCGTATGCCAAGGTTTCTTGCAATGTTCACACACTAAGGTTTGTTTCCCATTTTGCTTGTCACTATCAGAACCAGATAATTTCGTACTGAAAGCAGTAGAATCAGTAGCAGATATAGTCGTGATGTTCATAGCACTGGCTCTGTTTTCCTCTAGACGAACCTCAGAACACATTTCCATAAGAGAAGGTATAGGCCTCTGTCCCAGTATACAACCTCGCACTGCATCAAACTTGGAATACTGAACACCTCCACAAGGGCAATCCCAGATAATTTCACGACATGGGTTCATCTCCTGCCAGATTAAGGACAATTTGGCACAGGTTCATCTCCTACTAGATTAAGGACAATTTGTTAAAGTATGAAGTCACATCCATCGTCCCCTGTTTGCACTCGTGAGCCTGTTTACAGAGAGTATAAAGACGAGACGCAATCTGCCTCTCAGGAATATAATTTCTGAATTGCATCTCAGATATCTCGAACAGTCGCAGCATACAACAACGGTTTCCCTATCTGAGGTTCCAATACTATTAATCAGTTGCGATTGAAGTAGGGAGTTTTCTCCTTTCCAAATGCACTCCCGAAGATCCCCTGGCCTAGGTCTTGGTATCTCACCTGTTAGATGCCCAAACTTGTGACGCCCCTCAGAGTCATTTTATTAGACCGAGACCAGGAGAAATAATTTTGACCATGACCATTCAACTTTTCTATTACAATTAACCCTATGAAATTTCCCATAGATCCAGACAAATAGTTTGCAGTAGTTAAAACAGGGAAAGAGGTTACCGGATTCTCTGGATACATCGGTAGACCAGAAGGAATATCATAATTCACTATACTAGAATTTAAGTTTGTGGAAGCACCTAGGGCTGCCCCTAGAGCAGGGATTTATGGCTGAAAACTTGCCTGAAGATTAGCCAACTGTTGTTAAACCATTACCGAAGATAAACCAATTGAACCTTGATGTTCATAACTAGGCGGCTCGTGATGAGGAAGGCCCAATGGCTGCAGATAGGTTGCTTGCGGCTGAAAAGGAAAGGAGCCAAGGATTCCCAGTGTTGCCACGACGGGGGATTTACCTTTGTGGTAGGCGGACGTCTCACCAATCTCAGCTTCAAGGTGTAGGTTTTGGCTAATCGCAGTAAGGTTGGAGGGATAGGCAGTGGCAGCTCTCGGTAACAAGGGAGGAACGTTGGCAGCATTATTTTTTTTTTGAAAAGGAAACGATTCATTATATTAATAAATAGAGAGGAGCTAAAGCTCAAAGTACAAGAGAGTTATACAAAGAGCAAAGCGGAAATACTAGTGCTTCTAAAAGGATCAGGAGATGCACCCGGACGTCTCAACTAGGTTGACACTCCCTTAGCACCCTCATCATCTCCAATTCTAACCCATAACTGGGAGAGATAATAACAAGATTACAAAATGAGAGGACAATAACCAAAGAAACATCGAAAATGAAAATCTAATGATAAAGCCAAAATAGTGGCCTGAAACTTATGGAAATAAATAAAAAGTTCGATGAGTGATGCAGAAATCTGGAAGTGTTTAGTGTTGTCCGAGGGGGGTAGATATAAAGGCCCCCCAATTAAGGTTGAAATCTGAAAGGCTATAGGCAAGGAAAGGATCGGAAAGGATGCACCAGGAGGAGGCTTGACGATGGGCAGCTTCAAAGCAGTCTTGGCATCTAGTAGCTTTGTTATGGAAAATCCTTTGATTTCTTTCAAACCAAAGGTCTGCCAATAAGGCTTTTACAGCATTACACCATAATAGACGGATGGATTTGTGGGAAATGGGGCCGGTAAGGAGTTGAAACACATTACTTTTGAAATCATTGCACAAGATCCATGGAAGGTTGAAAAAACACAACAGCTTTTTCCAACACCAATCTGAATAAGGGCATGTAAAGAAGAGGTAAAGGGAGTCCTCACTATGTTGTAGGCAGAATGGGCAAACTGTGGGGGAAAGGGAGGATGCTGGTTGCTTTCTCTGGAGGACTTCAGCTACATTCAGCTGACCGAAAAGCATAATCCAAATGAGGATGTTGACTCTTCTTGGACTTTTTGTTTTCCAAATAGCCGAGAAGAGGGGCTTTTCCAAGGGGGAGAATGGTGTTAGGTGGACTTTGAGGATTTAACGGTGTATTGGCCAGTGGTTGAGATGGATCACACTCTTTTATCAAAAGAGAGAGAAGGACTTCTACTTACAATTTTCCTCAACAAGTCTTGGAAGGCTTCTTCATCTTTGAGCGACCTTTGGAAGGTAATGGACCAAAAAGCTATGCTACTATCCTAATGATCGGCAACTGAGCCATTGGGGAGCATGGTAATTCTGAATATTATCAAGTCAAAACAAAAAAATTGGGGGTATGAGTCAAAAGAAATAGGAGAGCACGTCTGTATATTAGTGCACATTTTCTTCTAAGACGTAACTTCTCTTTTTTATAAATATACTTAAACTCTTTACTTTCTAGTTAAAGATGTATGATCTGTATTTTGAAGCTCAAGTGTGCAAATTTGGAAACTTCAATAATAAGAATAATGATAAATTAATAATAATAGATTTTTTTTAAAAAAAAATCGTATTAACAAATGCAAGTGTAACTCCCAGTTCAACAATCCATCATCATGTTTTGATGTAGGAATTGTTGAATAGTTTTAGTTTAATTTTAATTGCCTGAAATATTAAATCAACTGTAATTTTAAGGCAGTAACCTTCTGTATTAAACCGGCTGTAAAAGAAAGAAACTGTCACCTTCTTTATCCAGTTACTTCTCTTAGATTAACCGGCTGCCTAGGTGATCAGTCACCTTTCGTATATAAATAGGCCCTTATGCCTACTTTCCTATTCATTAATAAAAGAAATATTCTTGAGTTCTTGAAGCATTACACCAACTGGTATCAGAGCGTCAATCCAATGCGAATTCTTCTTGGATCTCAACCTCAGTGGACGTAGATGCATCCTCTTCAACCAAATCCGTGGAAGCCCGATTGTCATCGGTGGAGAAGTCTATTGTCGAAATGGTTGAATTATGTTCCATGCTAACCCAAGTTTTGAGCTGAATAAACATTCAAATCGAAGGGGACAGTCGCGATCATGTTGATATACCAAACAAGGGAGGAATCCGGATCCAAGAACCTTGAGATTCTGGTATGAACAAGGCAAAAGGTGAAGATCGGGCCATTTTCAACAAACAAGAACCACCAAGAAACTATGAAAAAACCAAGATCAATGAAGCGTTTCATCAAGAAACCAGACAAAACAGAAATACAGCTCCAAGAACTTCATGGAGGAAGCTTTATGGTGTAAGATTCTGATTCTTCGAGTGAAGGAGAAAACTACTTTGGCTGAATACAAGACAGAATGGGTTTTAATCGAGGAAGACAGCACTTCCATCATGACAACACTGAAAATCGATCTCCCTAGTTTTAATGGCCGGATGAATGTAAAAGAATTTCTTGATTGGGCTTCAAAGGTAGAAAACTTCTTTGAATATGCCAACATCCCAGATGACAAGAAAGTTAAACTTGTAGCATTCATGTTTCAAAGAGGTGCATCGGCTCGGTGGGATCAACTCAAAACCAATCGGCGATACTATGGCAAACCTCCAATCAAATCTTGGCCGAAGCTCTTGAAGATGATGAGGAAAAGGTTCCTCCCCTTGAACTACCAACAAAGACTTTACCACCAATATCAACGTTGTAATCAAGGGATCGATCTATCTTTGATTACACAAAAGAGAATGTAAAACTCTTAGGTTTGAGAAAGAATCAGAATGCTTTATTCATTCATCAAAGGTATGAATATATACAAGAGTACAAAGCATAAAAAAAGGAAAATATCACAAAATATTTACAAGAATGGAAAACCCTAACTATAGAATTATAACACTCCCCCTTAAGTTGGAGCATATATGTTAATCATGCCCAACTTGTTACATTGATAATCTATACGCCTTCCATCCAATGCTTTCGTGAAGATATCTCCTAACTGTTCTCCAGTCTTCACATATCCTGTAGATACCAACCCTTGTTGAATTTTCTCATGTATAAAATGACAATCAACTTCAATATGTTTAGTCCTTCCATGAAAAACTAGATTAGAAGCAATATGAAGTGCTGCTTGATTATCACACCACAATTTTGTCGATGTGGTGATTTCAAATCCCAACTCAACAAGAAGTTCATATATCCAAATCAATTCACACAGAGATTGTGCCATTGCTCTATATTCTGATTCTGCACTTGAACGTGACACCACATTTTGCTTCTTACTCTTCCAAGAAATCAAATTACCACCAACAAAAACACAATACCCTAAGGTTGATCTTCTGTCTTCTTTAGATCTTGCCCAATTGGCGTCTGAAAAACATTCAATATTAGTATGACCATAATCCTTATATAATAAACTACGCCCGGAAGCAACCTTCAAATAACAAAGAATCTGTTCCAATGCAGCCCAATGATCAACTGTAGGACATGACATGTACTGACTCACAATACTTACTGAATAGGCTATATCGGGTCGAGTCACTGTAAGGTAATTAAGCTTTTCCACTAACCTCCTATATCTTTCAGGATCTTTTAGCAATTCTCCATCTTTTGTGAGCTGTAGGTTGGGCATCATTGGGGTACTACATGGCTTAGCCCCTAGCTTTCCTGTCTCAGTCAACAAGTTAAGTACATATTTTCTTTGTGATAATAGAATTTCCTTTCTTGCTTCTTATTAACCTCAATTCCTAAGAAGTATTTCAACATGCCCAAATCTTTTGTATGGAATTGACTATGAAGAAAGGTCTTTAGAGACTGGATACCTAAAGCATCATCACCAGTAATCACAATATCATCCACATATATGACTAACAAGATGACACCACCCTCAGATCTCTTAAAAAGAACTGAATGATCTGACCTGCTCTTCTGCATTCCAAAGTTTTCAATCACCTGACTAAATTTACCAAACCAAGCCTGGTGGGCTCTGCTTAATCCATACAAGGATTTACGAAGGCGACACACCGTTCCATTCTCCCCTGAGCAACAAAACCCTGGTGGTTGTCTCATATACACCTCTTCTTGAAGATCACCATGAAGAAATGCATTTTTAATATCAAGCCGAATGTAAAGGCCAATGATTGATTGAAGCTAATGAAATAAATAACCTCACAGATGCCATTTTTGCTACAGGAGAAAAAGTATCAGCATAGTCAACGCCATAAGTTTGTGCGTAGCCTTTCGCTACGAGGCTTTCTTTTAACCGAGCAACAGAACCATCAGGATTGACTTTAACTACAAACACCCATTTGCAACTGATAGCCTTCTTTCCTGCAGGAGAGACTAAATCCCAAGTACAATTATCATCTAAGGCAATCATCTCCTCCACCATTGTGGCACACCAACCAGGATGAGACAAAGCCTCATGAACAGTTTTCGGGATGGATACAAACTCTAAGGATGCAATAAATGAACATGTGGAAGGTGACAAATGATTATATGAAACAAAAGAGGAAATAGGATGAGCACAAGTACGTTTACCTTTACGAAGAGTAATAGGAAGATCATCACCCGTTTCTGGATCCAATGACGAAGAAGACTCTGGTACAGAGCATGAAACTGGAGGAGGTTGTCGTCGAGTATAGACCTTAATGATGGGAGGAAGGTAGCCACAGGTAGAGATGAATCAGGAAGAGGATCGGAAGGAGAAATAACTGTGTAGACAAGGAAATCATCCTCTAATTCCTTATGCTCCCCCTGACTCTTATTCGAAGAGAAAGACGGTGATGAAAAAATGGTTATGTTCAAAAAACGTGATATCAGGAGAGACTAAATATTATTTAGACTAGGACAATAACACCGATACCCCTTTTGGACACGGGAATAACCAAGGAAAATACATTTTAAGGACTTTAGATCCAGCTTGGTATGCTGAGGCCGAACATCCCGAACAAAGCAGGTACAACCAAATATTCTTTGTGGAATGGGAAACAAATGTTGCTTGGGGCATAAAGTACGAAAAGGTATCTCACCCTTAAGAATGGAAGAGGGTATGCGATTTATTAAGAAACAAGCTATGGAAACAGCATCAACCCAAAAGGATTTTGGAATATGCATCTGAAACATCAAAGCTCTGGCTGTCTCAAGGAGATACGATTCTTTTGTTCTGCAACCCCATTTTGAGATGGAGTATCAACACAAGAAGATTGAAGAAGAATGCCATGGGCATCTAAATAAAACTTGAGTGTATGAGAGAAATATTCCTTAGCATTATCACTCCATAGGATTTTAAGAATACCACTAAACTGAGTTTGAATTTCAGCATGGAAGTTACAAAAATGAGAAAGTAACTCAGAACGACTTTTCATCAAATATAACCACATAACACGAGAATAGTCATCGACAAATGTAACAAAATACCTAAACCCTCCTTTGGACTCAATAGGACATGGACCCCAAACATCAGAATGGACTAATTCAAAAGGAGCACTAGCTCGTTTATTGACTCGAGGATACGAACTCAAACGATGAAATTTAGCAAACTGACATGACTCACAATCGAAAGAAGACAAATGTTGAAGTTGTGGATGAAGACTCTTCAACACAAAGATAGACGGATGACCCAAACGACAATGCTCTTCAAAGGGAGACGGCATGCTAGAGCATGTGATGGCCGTAGGTGTTTGTGGTTCAAAGATGTAAAGACCTCCAAATTCCCGCCCTTTACCAATAGTCTGTTTTGTCGTAAGATCCTGAAATAAGCGATAACCAAGAAAAAAGGTGACACAACAATGAAGATCACGAGTGAGTTTACTGACCGAAATCAAATTAAACGAGAAATTTGGTAAATTTAAAACTGATGACAAAGAAATTGTTTCAGTGAGATGAACGGTTCCTGATCCTAAAATAGGAGTGGAGGTTCCATCAGCTATAGTAACATTAGGTGAAGAGGTAGATGTACAAAAGGTAGAGAATAAACTGGGGTTACCTGTCATATGGTTTGTAGCACCAGAGTCAATGGCCCATTTTGACGTGGAGGAAAGAAGACATTTAGAAATGTTACCTATCTCTGCGATGGTCGTAATGGGAGTAGAAGATGACACCCTTAATGACTCTTGATACTGCTGAAATTTAGCAAACTCCTCTGCAGAAATAGTAATTGACTTGTCAAGATTATCAGGAGTAAAGGCGACATGTGCAGAGGGTGATGGCATCCTCCGACCCTTATTCAGTAATATTCTGCATTCACGTTTTGTATGGCCAGGTTTATGATAATAATAGCAAACAACACCTCCTGGATTTGATCTCCATGAATAGTAGTTGGGTCCATTCAACTTGTGTTTAGTTACATTTGACACCATAGGAACAATCTCAGACATTATTGATTTCTTATCAGCCATTACCTCAAAAAATAGACATCGGACAGCAAAGAATCAAACCCTAATTTACCGAAGAGATGTCTATACAAGCAGTGAGTATATCTATATATCCCAAACAAACACACCACCAAGAAGAGCCAACAACATTGAGGAAACCCACAGAAGACGGACGAAAACCCGATGGCGCACGCGCCTACACGCGCCGGCGTGTGGATGGACAGCAAGATGGAGCAACAGCGCGTGAGCTTCACACGCTGGTCAAATGGCAACCGGACTTTGGGGTTTTGTAGATCGGCGGCTGGGCGGTGTAAAAAAAAACAGCTTTTTTTTTTTTTTCCCGGCGGCGGCTAACGATGGCGAACGAATCGAAGATGGCAACTATGAGCAAAAATGTAAACTCACCTCTCCACAAAACCCTAGACGTATCACAAATGGGTTCTAAATTCTCAAATCCTGAGGTTCACAAAACCCTAAGTTTGTTTAGAGAGCTCCGATACCATGTAAAACTCTTAGGTTTGAGAAAGAATCAGAATGCTTTATTCATTCACCAAAGGTATGAATATATACAAGAGTACAAAGCATAAAAAAGGAAAATATCACAAAATATTTACAAGAATGGAAAACCCTAACTATAGAATTATAACAGAGAAAAATCTTCTTGAATCAGAACAACAATTGGAGTCAAGATTCGTCCTTGGCCTTTGAGAGGAGATCCAAGAAATTGTCAAACTACACCTGGTAGCATATTTGGCAGATGCCATCACTCTTGCAACGACAATTGAACAAAGCACTAAGATAAAACCAGCAAAGACCTATCAAAGAAGATAACCATGGGAACAACAGCAACAATCTTTCAAGAGAACAACCAGTGATCAACCACGGCTGAATCCTTCGGGAGCAATAACAAATCAGCAAACCAAAAAGACGAGGCTCCTCCTAAAACCTCAAATGTCCAAGGGGCTGAAAGCAACACCCCTAAAAGCAATTCAAATCCTTGTTAACGGGCTACACTAGGCAAATGTTTTCGATGTGGGCAACAAGACCACTTATCCATGAGTGCCCTCAACGAAGAACATTAGCAATTCAAGAAGAAGACGCCTTTGATGAAGCTGGCTGTGATGAAGACAACATGGATGACCCCGCAATGGTTGTAAGCCCTCAACTTAGTTCCCTTGCATATAAGCTTAGGATAAGCCAAGTTAACACTTAGGATAAGAGATTAAGTAGGAGTGTATGTTGGATTTAAGAAGTCAAAAATGGGCCAAGTGCTCAGACTATGCTTTGGAAGAAGATGAGATACTAGGAAAACTAACTATGCGTGCGAACCTTTGGGAGGAAAGGTTGAACGCATGGCCAATGGTGAAGTAGGGAAATTGGAATTTGACTAAGTGTCGGAAGGAAAGGAGTGGGACGCAACCCTTGAAGTATGATTGGACAAGTTCAATTCATCTCTCTTAGGTTGAATGCATACTAGGTTGAAAGAACACTTTTGGACACATAGTCCATGGAGAAGTTGAAAGATTAACCAAATATTAAGTGTGTAAGAAATAAAGACTCAACCTTGGTTGGAAGTATGGATGAGTTCAATCCATCACCCTAATATTGGTAGCGCAATTGGAATGACATTGATAGCATAGTTGGAAAATTCAACTCGTAGCGTAGTTCAAGAGGTTCAATTTGCAGCATAGTGAGGGAGTTCAACTCGTAGCATAATTGAGGAAGTCAACTCGTACCATAGTTAAAAAGGTCCAACCCGTAGCGTAGTTGATGAAGTTCAACCCGTAGCATAATTAAGTAAAACCCAACATGCATTATGTTGAACACTTAAGGAAAGTAGTCAAGAAAACTATGAAAGAGGAACTATGCTATGCCATCAAATGGTGAATTATGCCCAGGTGGTGAACTATGCCATCAGGTGGTGAATTATGCCCAGGTGGTGAACTAAGATCTTCGGTAGGTATCCTTCCTTTCTCATCTTATTTCTTTATTGAAAGTAGAAACAACGTTTTCTGATGTGGCCCTCATGCCCACATCCAGAACAAATGTTTGTGCCCAACAAGCACAAGTCCTTGTGGTTTTTACCACAAGTTGAACATCTAGGTGGTTTGTTAGTTTCATGTATCTCAGGTATTGAATATGTTACTTGATTTCCCATATCAATAGCAATATGGAGTTCAACTCATAGCATAATTGAGGAAGTTCAACTCGTACCATAGTTAAAGAGGTCCAACTTGTAGCGTAGTTGATGAAGTTTAATGCATAGCATAGTTGAGTAAAATCCTAAGTGCATTATGTTGAACACTTGGGAAAGTAGTCAAGAAAACTATGCTATGAGAATGAGAAACCATACTATGAGAAAGAAGAATTATGCTATGCCATCAGGTGGTGAATTATGCTTAGGTGGTGCACTATGCCATCAAGTGGTGAACTATGCTCAGGTGGTGAATTATGCCGAGATGGTGAATTAAAATCTTCTGTAGGTATCCTTTCTTTCCTCAACTTATTTCTTTATTGAAAGTAGAGATAATGTTTTCTGATGTGGCCCTCACGCCCACATCCAGAACAAATGTTTGTGCCCAACAAGCACAAGTCCTTGTGGTTTTTACCACAAGTTGAACATCTACGTGGTTTGTTAGTTTCATGCATCTCAGATATTGAATATATTACTTGATTTCCCATATCAATAGCAATATGAGGACAATAGGTCCCCTCACTATTTCTTACTTCCCACGATCTGGAATCAAAGGTAACATGCTGAGTTCCAGATTCCTGTTGCCAACTTGGTCTGCCAGGGTGTTGCATGTATCTACATCAAGATTGAACCAGCGTTAAGTGAAATATGTTATTCTCTGCTAACTATTTTATATAAGTATACTAATCGTTTCCAGGTTTCCTTAACCTATTTCTATGCTAGATCAACCTTCCAGGTTTCCAACAACCTTTACTTTTACTAGCTTCTCCCAGGGTTTTATAACCTCACTAGCTTTCCCAAGTTTCCTACAACTCGGTTGTCTCTTTGTCAATTTTCCTTAGTTTGTATACTTTTGCTCTAATACCCACTACCAGATCAAAAAGTTTCTTAACCTCTCCAAGTTTTCGTAAACCCTGGTTTTGATACCAACTTTTTTTGAAAAGGAAACGAGCCTCTTTATTAATAAGGTGAAAAGAGACTAATGCTCAAAGTACAAGAGGATTATACAAAGAGCGAGAGAACCTAAGGATCAGGAGGCGCCTACAAGACAACATTCCAAACTCACCAACAAGAAGACAAGCCCATTTCCTATCCTAGAGAAATTGGGTCCCAATGCATACCGCATAGATCTTCCACCAACCATGAAAATCAGCTCAACATTTAATGTTTCAAACATATACCATTACCATCCTCCAGATGAAGTGAGCTCACTTAACCAAACTCAATGGTGAGTTTGTTCCTCTTAGGCGGGTAGAACTGATGTAGGAATTGTTGAACAGTTTTAGTTTAATTTTAGTTGCTATAAATATTAAATCAACTGTAATTTTAAGGCAGTAGCATTCTGTATTAACCCGTCTGTAAAAGAAACTGTTATTACCTTCTTTATCCGGTTACTTCTCTTAGATTAACCGGCTGCCTAGGTGATCAGTCACCTTTTGTATATAAATAGGCCTCTTATGCCTACTTTCCTATTCATTAATAGAAGAAATACTCTTGAGTTCTTGAAGCATTACACCATGTTTTCAATGCAACGAGTGAGCTCTACAAGAGTTAAATTCAAACATTGGATTCATGTTCAATCACCTAGAATATAGCTGATGCACTACAAACACAATCCAAAATTCCGAAAAGAATATGAAGAATTTATAAATAACAGACCAAAGACCATGCAACATATCGTGTTCAATCACCTGCAATCTTCCCATTAATGAATATACGAAATACATCACGAACGCTATCGATCGTAACTGTTGGGCTTACGTTACTTTCTTTCCAAAATGTGATATCATCATTGGAAACATGTATCCTGTATTCCACAAAGTACATAGGTGCAAATAAATTTTTTTGCCAAGAAGAATATTTTCTACATTAAGCCATCAACACTAGTGAAAGTTTTTCATCTCAATTCTAATTGGTTTATTTAGTTGATTGTATTGTTTCAGATTTCATCATTCACATGAAACTAAAGTTAGATCAATTTTGGTAATAGTAAACAGTAGTCCTCATAAGACAACACTTCTCTTATCAATTAATTACTGATCAGAATGTGCAATTGTGTTTCCAATTTTACCAATTAAATGAAACATTACCTGGTCAAATACCAAAGGTAATCAGAACGATCCTTTGTAACATTTAATTGCTCCAGCATACCCTTGGCAGTAAAACTTGTGTCACTCCAGATGCCGATTGGTTCTTCTACCGTCATCCAAGAATTTGCAATTATCGAAAGTTCATTCTGATCCATAGCATGTAACTTCAAAGACATGTTAGCAGAAAGGGGCGCATAAAACTCCAATACGTTGATGGAAGTCTGTGCTGCAACCTGCTCAACATTTGCAATTTAAGGTTCTCAAGTAAAATTATGAAGCATCCAGAGACAGAAAAAGAAGTTTTGGGAAGACTGGTAGTAAGCAACTCAAAAGCAAATGCCAACACATTGTAATCAGAAAATCTTCACGCTCATCATTAAATCAATCCATCTTATCACTGAGTCAGTACTATTATAGATGCTTCAGTACTATTATAGATGCTTGGAAAAAAAATAAATAAAAACTCCAATATCAATTCAATTTTCCCAAGCCATCATGTAAACTAGCAAGAACAAAATATATTGTTAAAGCTTATATAGAAGAATGACTAAGAAACTGAACTTCCAATATAGTTTTCAGTTTTCCTTGGGCTTACATACATATATCGTTAAATAACACAGCATCGAAGACCAGTTTCTATAATGAAAGAAACAAGAGATATTGCATCAGATTCTTCCATTGTGCATTACTAACAAGAAAGATCAATCAAAGTTCAAAATCAAACAGGAGTATCATACCTTTGCAGTGTTGAACACTACGTTCTGGCAGTCTGGTAAAATACTAACGGACCATGGTGGTAACTTATAAGTTTGCCCATTAAATTTTACAGAAACTGCTTTATGTTCGTCAATGTTTGCAAGAAATGCAGAACAGTTTCTTAGACTTCTAAGCTCCGAAAGTTTTGGGTCATCAGTTTGAGAATTCATATGGTAAACATGTGCCTGAAAACAGTAAGGAGAGAATTATAATATTCATATTTATCAGTAAACATCCATCAGCAAACGATAATTCAGATCATTTAGACACTACATGCCATGAATGAATATTTTCATAACAAAAGAGAGAAAGGAAAGCCTCAACCCACCTCAAAGTAAGAACAATCTTTAAGATGAAGATGATGGAGGTTATCAGTAAATGAGGGAATGAATTTACAAAATAAGGAGGGAGTGAAAATTAAATTCATCAAACAAAAAATTAGCATAATCTGTGTGATCCATTTTAAAGATGCCTTGCTTCTTTCCAGCATCGATGCCACAAGAAAAGTCTAGTCATCAGGTCCCATAGCCCCTAGGGAAAAATCCAGAAAACCCTTTCAGGTGACTAATTTCGGCCAAAGGAATTGAAAAGATGGGCCCAAAACTTGCATTGAAGAAAAAGGGCAGTCTTTGTTCTCTTCACTTGAATGCAAAATGCAAACTTGCTGTAGACACAGTATGGAAGAAGTAGAGCATTTCATTGGAGATCAGATCAGTAAGGGAATGTCTAAGGAAAGGTCATAGGCTTTACTGGTTTGGAGTGCTATGTAATCTCCAGGCCTTGATTCCTCCCTATCTCTGTTGCATAATTGCATTTCTCCTTATTAGATTGTTAATAGTTGAAATTGGTACATTTGCAGAAATGAAATTTTCTGTATGGCCTGTTTGGATCTTTGGGGTTTATTAAGTGTCTTTTGGTCATTTTTTAACCGTCTCAGCTGAAAAAGAAAAAAAGACACAAATAAATGTTCTTCCAACTCATTTAATGAAACCCTTGTTTTCTATAAATTTATTCATGTAAAAACTCATCCTGATTATACAAATTTCTGATAATAGTACAATAAAAACCATAAAAAGCTCAAGTTATTGCCAAACCTCCTGCTTGGGTCCCAGCTTAATATACTGGGGTGAGTCAGCAGACACCAAAGCAGGTTCACAGAGCTTCAATGCAGTATGTAGATCCTTCAAGTGCCCCCATTTGGGCTCCCTTAGCAAACCTATATGAAGAAAATAAATATTGCCAATAGAGCCTATGAATAATGATTTTGTAGGCTTTATACAAAATAATGACATGGGACTAGGTAATATTAAATGTTAGCCGATTGTAACTTTTTTTTTATATCCGTGAGTGTCCGAGCCAGTTTACGTGCACCTCGACTAATCTCACAGCCCACCCGCCTGACCCTACATCATTTGGGTGTCAAAATAACCCATAGGATATTAAATCTTAAGTAGGTGGTCACCATGGATCTAACTCATGACCCCTTCGCCCTATGGCCTTTCTTTATGTTCCCACTACGTTAGCAGATTGTAACTGAAAGTAACAACTAAAGCTTATCACAGAAAATCTGTTTCAACCTAAGATACCTACCATACTCATCAATTGGAGAGTCATAATCATAGCTAGTAATATAAAATGGGCCTCCAGCAGTACGGCCAAAATTTGTTCCACCAAAGTACTGCAAATGTTGAGAAGTACGTTTAGTTACATCATTGAATAAATGCAGGATATAAACAATCTGATGATTCCATAGCCCCAAAAATAAATATTTCACATTTTTCTCCAATAAAAACATGGTTTCCTCAAGGAAAACAAATTTCATTGCTCACCTATAAAAACATAATATCATCGAGGAATATGGAAGTACCAGTGTGGTAAAAAAACAATTAAAAAAACAGAAATAACCACAAAGAATAATTTGATACCGAGCCAACTTACAAGCCCCAAAACTAACCATTTAATTAGAAAAGAAGGTGAAATGTTTGGAAGTCCCCATGAAATTCTCACCCAAATCGATGTGCTGTGCACAATGTTTCAGCCTCAAAAGCATAAAAAAATCTATCATAAAGAATTATTTTAGTTCCACTCTCTTTACTTTTCATTTCACTTTAATGACTTCAACTGGTTTTAGATATAGTATTCCATCCTCATTTGTGATTTGCATTGTAAATTCTATCACTGTCATTCCATTATCTCCCATATAAAAATATATATATTTCATTATACAGAGAAGGAATAATGGCCATAAATATATTTCATTATTTAGCAGAATCAAACCAGGGACTGATGTTTCCCGATTCGCTACTCTTTGTAGTTTCTTTCTAGTAAATAAAAGGTGTTTCTTATAAAATAAGATCACCTGTAAAAATTGAATTCCTCAATACGGGGAAAAGAAATGACAGTATGAGATGGTATGCATGACACATGGAATCAATGTCCAACCATCCAAAAAAAAAAAAAGCGCACAAAACTATGTCATGCTCCATTCTTGGAACCGTCTTCAAAAGATTTCATTAATATCTAGTAATTGGCAATGTTTCAAATATCCCCAAATTACAGTCATCTCACAAACCATATAATAATTCTGAAAGCTCCCTTCGCGTTGGAAGAAGCGGGCAACGGAGAATGCAAGATCTTCAACTGGCCTATGGGGTGTTCTCTCACCCCATGATGTAAACCTTCATAAAAATGAAACGTTTATGCCACTGAAATTATTCAATAGAACAAATAATACCCTCGATTATGTAAATCTGATATATGAACAGAACAATTCATGTTTAGCTGAGGACAGATGGTATTCTACTACGAAAGGTTTTGGTCAGACTTCTAAACTTTCAACATTTTGTTCCCTCCTTGGTGTTTTCATGGTAGCAATTTAGAAACAAAAGAATCTTTCCATGGATGAATGAGAACTACAAATTACAAAAATAGTGGGAGAACTGAAAGGAGGGCCCAAGGCGTTTACGAAAAACAACTCCAACCAATACAAAAATAAAATAGGACTTTCTAGGGGTAATTCTCTGCCTTAAAAATATTATGATTTCTTTCAATCCAAACTTTCCACGAGAAAGTATAAACCAGAACTTCATAGCACCTTTGGCTTCTTTTTTAAAGGATTACAACATAAACAATAATAGTAATTAGAAAAAGAAATTATACTTCAATGAGTTAAACAAGTAGTAGTAGTAGTAATAATAATAATAATAATAATAATAATAATAATAATAATAATGAAATAAGTAGATAAATGACAAATGGTAGGGTAAACATAATCCTTCTAAAAATTAGAAAACTATACCATCCATCCCAATTTTCCGTCCAGAATATGGGTTTGCTTGGAGAATTTGGTTTAAATCCATCACAATAGTAACCATTGCATGAATTTATCTGTAATATTACCAAATAAACATAAGTTAACAAGCTTCGGATTTCAAGATTTCAAGAAAAAAGTAAATACAAACTCTTGTCAGTTCATTATAGACAGAATTTTATTGACTGGTCTTAACCAAACAAGTTATATAAACTGATGTTTAAGCTACAGTTAGAATTTTATTTTGTACTTCAGAACTTCCAAACACACACACATACACTGCACACAATGTCTTAACTCATAAAATACATTTGACAAGATGCTTTTTAGTTTTTAAAATCAATTTGGAGAGGTGAAGAACAACAACAATATTTTGCTATGTTTTCTAATAGTTGCTCAGGAATAATCATCAACTTTTTTTAAATCGATGTAAATCTATTGCATTCTTGAAGTCGGTATCAAGAAGATGTAGATAAAATGAAAAAGAAATCTTCACAAACAAAAGTTTATATTAAAAATTAATAGAAAAAGGATTTGAAATTTTGGTCTAAATAAAAATTTTCATAAAGTACACCAGACACCCTCAGTTTTATTGCCTAACATATGAAAGAGAGCTGAAATTTGAGTATATCGGCTAAAGATTTTACAATGGTCGATGGAGCATCCTTCTGCTGGCACATAACCCATGGAACCTCAGCACCAAGGCCTAAAGCCATGTTGGCAACCCATTTAATATACTCCTGTCCTCTTTTTCCATATGAGCTTTCAATATTTCCATATTCATTTTCAACCTGTTATTTAATTTAAAAGAGTGGCAGTAAGAATGGAATTCGAGGTAAAAGAGGCTACGTCATCCAACTATAGCGGAAATTTTGGCAAAATGAAATATTCACATGCTATAAGAAGTCTTTTTAAAAAAAAAAAACGAAAACAAACTTTTCATTCATATAATGAAAAGAAACTATTGCTCAAAGTACAAAGCTCAAAATAGAATAATAATTCAGAGGTTAAGGAGCAGCAGGTGCACCAGGACATCTCAACTAGGTTGACACCCCCGTAGCACCCTTATCATATCCATTTACAAGATGAAACTATCAAACAAAAATAGAGACTATTAGTATTTACAAAGAAGATATAATCCCAGTTGAGGCAAATGCCCTGGATAGAATAATCAACAAAAAACTTAGATTGAGAGCACCAAGAGGAAGCTAATAAGCGGGCTGATCCAAATCTGTTTGACCATTTGATAACCTTGTTGTGGAATACTCTTTAGTTTTGTTCAAACCATAATTCTGAAATTAAAGTTTTAACCGCATTTGACCAAAGAATTTGTGTCTTGGAAAACAAGATCGGTCCAGTCAAAATATGGGAAACATTACTGTGAATGTTCTGTCCAAAGACCCAATGTAGATTGAAATATGAAAAGAGATTCCTCCAGCATTTTCTTGAATAAGGACAATCAAAGAACACATGTCGTAAGTCTTCACTACTTGCTAGGCATAAATGGCAGATGGTGGGTGAAAGATAATGAGATTGAAGTTTGTGTTGCAACACTCCAGAGCAATTAAGAGATCCAAAAATTAAACCCCAAACCAGAATGTTGATTTTTCTTGGGCTTTTGGACCAGAGGGCCTGAAAAAGCTCTTTTTCCAAAGGGGAAGATGAGTTCGAGTGCTTTGATAGACGAATTCAATGCCCACACCCTTGCATCAGCCCTTTGGGTTGGTTTTTTGCCTTCCAGACAGCCCATTAATTGCTGGAATTCTGAGAATTCCTCATCCTTTAGAGGCCTTCGAAATAACAGATTCCAAGAGTAAATTCCCAGGTCCCAATGTTCACTAATGATATCTTTAGGCATTGTAGCAACACAGTAGAGATGAGGGAAGCGTTCTTTGAAAGCAATGTTGGAGCACCACGGGTCAAGCCAAAAAAAATGTTGGTTCCATTTCTCAATTTGAAAGTTGCAAACGATTCAAATTTGATCCATGTCTTGGATATGCTAATCCAAGGGCTCCTTAGACTCGAGCCATGTTTCCCCGAGGTATGCCAAAAATGAGGGTCCACTCCATGAATGCTCTTTACAAATTTGCTCCATAATGAGTCGTGTTCTTTAAGTGCCAATTCCATTTGAATAATAATGCGAAGTTCCTATTCTGCAGGTTACCAATTCCGAGGCCACCATCATGCAAGGCTTTAGAGACTCTCTCCCATTTAACCAAATGATTTATTTTGCTACCCTTCTGACCTTCCCAGAAAAAATTGTTCATTATTCTCTCAATTTCAGAAATTATGGAGCAAGGCATTTGGAAAATGGACATGTAATAGGTTGGCATATTTTCCAAGAGAGCATTCCAAAAGGTTAATCTTCCCCCTCTAGATAGGTTGTACCTCTTCCAACTATCAAGCTTCAGATGGATCTTGTCCACAATTAGCTGCCAAAAAGACTTCTGTTTCGGATATCCACCAAGGGGTAATCCTAAGTAAGTAAAAGGTAGTTTTCCAGCTTTGTAATTGAGTCTTGAGGAGGTTGAAATCAGTGTATCTTCATCAATGTTGACTCCATACAAAGCGGATTTGTCCCAGTTTACCTTTTGCCCCGAACACCATTCAAAGAAACTAATTGTTTGAATAAGTTTGTCCAGCATGTTTTCATCATATTTGCAAAATAATAGCGTGTCATCCGCAAATTACAAAATTGACGAGTGAACCTTGTCTTTTCCTACCAAAAAGCCTTCAAACAAACCACTATCATGTGTTCTATCAATAAGAGCGTTAAGAACTTCACTTACTATGATGAATAAGAAGGGTGATAAGGGGTCCCCTCGGAGAATTCCCCTTGTGGCATGCAACCTCCTGGTCTTCCATTAATAAAGACGGAGAACTTTGGGTTATTTATGCAACCCACAATCCATTCAACCCATTTTGCATGAAATCCCATTACAGCAAGGATTTTTTCAAGAAATGACCAATCCACACGGTCAAATGCCTTTTCTAAAACTAGCTTTAGGATCCAACCCTTCTTCTTCTTTGCTCAATAGTCCTCTACGGCTTCGTTGGCAATGAGGACCGGGTCTAGTATTTGTCTTCCCCCAATGAAAGCACTCTGTGTGTTTGATATAATGTTGGGCATTACCTTTTTCATTCTCTCAGCTAAGACTTCGGTTAGAATTTTGTAAGAGGATGTGGTTAGGCTTATTAGCCTAAAATCTTTAACATAAAGTGATTCTTCCTTTTTTGGGATGAGGCAAGTAAAATTTTCCTTGTTGCAAGCGTTGACCTTCCCATTTTTGTGAAATTCCTCAAACATTTTCCAGAATTCATTCTTGAAACTAGACCAATATTTAAGGAAAAATTCAATTGTATATCCATCAAGACCAGGGGCTTTGTTTTTTCCAAGGATGGTTAAGGCATGTTTAATTTCCTCATCATTAAAAGAAGCAATTAAAACTACATTCTGGGCTGCTGAAACTTGCTTCAATCTGATTTCTGAAGGAAAAAATCTTGGGCCAGGCATTCTAGTGTATAAGGAAGAGAAAAAACTCAAAATTTCTGACTCTATATCCCAAATGGAATGTATGACTTCCCCACTGTTTGATAATATTTCTGTAATCAAGTTCCTTCTTCTCTTTGCTGAAAGAAATCTGTGAAAAAAGTTGGTATTCTCATCTCCCAACTTCAGCCAATTCAATTTACTTTTTTGAATTAGGTTTCTTTCTTCAAGAGAATATAAAATAGGGAGACGTATATCTAGCTCAAATGGTGCAAGAGCTTCTCTTTCAACCTTTGTGTCAAAAAATCTAGCTCTGAAAGCATATCTTTCACCTTACGCTTCCTTTCCTTTCCAAAATTAGCAAATTGAGGCTTAAGAACCTCTTTCAAATTTTGCAACTTTAAACTTATTTTTTCTTTTTGCAAATTGAGAAGTCTAATCGCTTCAGCTTCCAAGGACATGATGAATCTGCAGTTAAAAGGACGTACGACTCTGGAACTTCATAAATGTGAGGAGTGCAAACGACAGGCATTTTGAGTAGCTCGAGGCCTGCCACCGTAGAATTCGCGTTGGACCCATCAAGGCCCAACCTATAAATTTCATCTCCTCCGACTGTGAGTCCATTTGATCTCATTTGCAAACAGAAACCCTAGAGCACTCTGCATACCAGATTGTTTCCCTCTTCCTAAAACCCTAGAGAATTTCTAGTTTTCTTTTACTCCGGCATCCATGACAGACAACTCTTCCCAGCCATCTTCTTCACCCTCGGAAGCCCAACTCTCTATGCGAGAGGCGGCATTCCTTGCAGCCAGTCGTCGTCTCGCCGCCCAGCCACACACCATCCCTCGAGTCGCCAGAAGACCCCGGCGAAATCCCTTAGCAGCCAGGCCACTCCATTTCAAAAGGGGGCAGAGTTCTGAAAGCACCCCACTCCCAATATTCTCCTCTGAAAGTAAAAAGAAGAGACAGGACGATAAAGAGGTGTTTGGGAGCATTCTCAGCAACTTGGAGAAAGGAGGAGGACTACCCGAAGTTGGGGTTGTGAACCAACCAATGCCTTCGGAGGAGGCGATGGAGGAAAAGTCAAGGAGAAGCGCTCTGGCCATCTTAGATCCTAAGGAAATTGCTAATGCAGAATCTTATGAGGGACCCATCAGGGTCGCTTTGAAGGAAGCGATGGCAGAGAAGCAACCGGAAGTGGCTGAGGAGAAGAAGAAGAAAAGAAGAGCAAAGAGAAGAGGGCTGAAGGAGATGAGCAAGCCCATCGAAGCAAAGCAGAGAAGAAAATCAAAGAGAAGGAGGATGAAGAAGATGAGGAGGCCAAGCTGAAGAAGAAGAAAGAAAGGAGTGAAAGAAAAGAAAGCAGGCAAGAGGAAAGGCGCCTGAAGAAGGAGGAAGAGAGGAGAAAGAGGGCTACAAGCCCAGAGCTGGACGGAGAATCCACCTCCGTGAGGGAGGACAAGGGGGAATCAGCGCAACCTGCAACACCACAAACGGTTGCGACTGACGAAGGAGAAGATGTAGAAATCACCCCCTTGACATGGCGTCACAAGGAGAATGCGCCGCAAGGATCAACAATTGACCCTCCAATTTTGATAGATGCGTTAAAAGAGCAGGAGAGGAGAAGAATGGAGGAGGAAGAGAAGCAAGAGAAAATGTTGCGAGCAAAACTCATCATCGCAGAAGGTAATCGAAGAAGAAAATTACAAGATGAGGAGGTGCGTCGCAACAATGAGATTGTGGCAGAAGAGGAAAGGAAAAGGCTCGAAGAGGAACAGCGCATTTTGCTGGCCTCCGAGCAGTTTGAAAAAGAAATTGAAGAAGAAGAGGAAAGGAAGAAGAAAAAGGAGAAGGAGAGGAAGCGCTGAGCAAACGTTTAGCGCATAAGAGGGAAGAAGGGCAAGGAAATTGCTGAACGGGAGAAGGAGGAACAACGCAAGGCAAGGGAAAGGAAACAAAGGCAAGAATCCCGCCTTGCGTTGACTAAAGAAAAGGGCAAAGCAGTTGTAGAAAGTAGCAAGCCCACGGTGGCAAAGGGGCGTTCATCGAAGAAGAGAGAAAATGATGATATGCTGATGGAGATGGGATTTTTCCCCGCGCCAACGCCACTAACAGACCTGATTACAAACGTTGTACTGGAGCACGGATGGGAAACATTTTGTTAGTGCCCAGCCATCGTAATTCCAAAGGTAGTGCGCAACTTCTACAACGGACGGCTACATGGCACCAAGAATGTGGTGACCATAAAAGGGCAAATGGTGTCTTTCAGCGCAAAAGACATCAATGAATTATTCTTGATGAAGAGCAACCCAGATGCACTGGGTAATAAAATCATTGATGATCCTTCTGAAGAGCAGATGGAAGATGTGCTGCAAACATTAACGCAACCGGACACTAAGTGGACGGTTTCATTAAAAGGCATCAGAACTCTAACGTCCAAGACACTGCTTCCCGAGGCACGGCTTTGGGTATATTTGGTAAAACGGCAACTCATCCCGACTTCTCATGACAAAACAATTTCGAGGGATCGAGTCATGGCAGCATATTGCATTGCGCGCGGCATTCCATTCGATGTGGGCCAGTTGATCGCAAGACAAATTCGAGGTTTTGTGGGACACATAAGAGGGCAATATTTCTTCCCATGGACCGTCTCAAGTTTATACCTAACAATGGGTGTAGGCATTGAGGAAGAACCCCATGACTGAAGTTCATGGCCTCATAAACGTCAAGATTTTGAGGTTGCTCCTCAAAGATTCCCTACACTGCCCCGAATTCCCATTGAAGAGGCCCGTCATTGATTTAAATGCGCCGCAGCAACCCAAGCCAAAGAAACAGCACAAAGATGACAAAGGAAAAGGGAAAATCCAAGACTCAACAACGCAAGGATCAGAACCCTTGGACCCTTTGCCTTTGATAATTCGCCCTCCAAGCCCTCCCGCACAACCTTCTTCTTCCCTTCCCGAGCATTTCACCAACCTTCTCCTTGCCCCTGATTCTCCAACCGCATATCCAGTAGCTCCATTCTCACCTTCAGCATCATCATCGCAACTTCCCCTTCCACCGCCACATGTTGATGACCCACGCAATTTGGTGAAGGCACTTCTGCCCAACCCCAAAACGTCGATGGCGAAACATCGCAGGCACAACCTACCATTGCCTCCTTTGCTGCTGCACTAGCAGATATGTGAAACCTTCTTGCCCAACAACAAGAACTCTTCTCCTAACAACAGACCTTCTTTTGCCAGAGAATAGATGCGGTACATGAGCAAGTAGAAGATTTACAACGCAATGCTGCAATGACCAGGCAGGTGATGATCAATATTCAACGCAACATCTATACAATCCACCTGAATCAGAGGCAACTAGCGGAGCGCAATCATGAGTACTTTAACTTCTTAACAGCGTATTTTCATGGTCCCATGGTGCCTCCACATCTCCAGTAGCATCTACACTTTGAAGAAACTCCTCGTGTACCTCATCAAAATCCTCCACCAAAACCTCCTCCTCCTTAATAACTTTACATTTTTTTTTATTATTGCGGTCATTCTTTTATTTATAACTTCATTTATTATTTTTCTGTGTATAGAAGCCAATTCTTTGATTCTTTGTACATGCAAAAATTTTGTATTGCGTTAATTGTAATTCCTTGTGTACTTAGTTAATTTTCAATACAGCTAAGTAACATTTCTTTCAAGTACGCAATAGCCTCTTCTTTATTATCCTCTGTCAATTTTGCGATGTTCTCAATCTTTTATTTTGCGTTATTTCATTGCGCTGCGATGATGTATAATATGCATACACTTAGGAACATTTCCCACACTTTATATTTTCTAACTAACACTTAGTTAATTTGTAACTACAGCAATGCTTTACCTTTTATCCTTCAAAATTCTGCTTAAACCTTCTTTTTGAGATTTTGTCTAAGTGTTTGTCTATTCTGTCCAAACAACGCAATGAGGACCTTGCACATCTCTAAATTTGGGAGTGGGGAAGGTCTGAGCAGATGAGATCAAGTGATGCGGTCATTAAGAAAAATGCGCTCATCATTACAAAAAAAAAAAAAAATTAATTAATCCCAACCTGATAAGAGTTAAGTTGTGAAAGGAGCCTGCTCGTAGTTGGATGTTCGCATGACACCCGTGGGAGCAAACCAAAATGAAGGTGGGTTTCCAATAACAACGCAATATGAAAAGAGAAAAATGCAAAAGAAAAATAAAAGAAACAAGAGACAACTCCTTTGAAATTCATGAGTTAAAATTGAGATTGGCACACAACCGTAGTTGGATGTTCGCATGACACCCGTGGGAACAAGCCAAAACGAAGGATGTAACCATGATCAACAGTCTCTAATAAATGACGCAAAGTTTCACCACCGCATCCAAACGCATTAAGTTGTTTTGACAAGAGGTAAACATTCTTTTTACAACTAGAAAAGCATTTTTGAGCAGAAATTTGTAGTATAGAAGAACAAAGTAGGGCTTTGTTATGAATTTTCAAGAATAGAAAGAAATTGCGATGTTAAGTAATGTGTCTAGGTTGAGCATTCGGAGCAACACATCGACGCAAAATTTAGGATAGGAATTGAGCAATATTGCCTTAGTAGAAGATATACTTGAGGACAATCATATATCTAAATTTGGGGGTGTGATAACTTGTAGAAATACAAGTTATTTATACTGTTTTATTTAGATATTGCGGTCAAAAGAAAGGAAAGTTGCGTCAATTGTATGGAAATTAGCTAAGAAATGCGAGAATTATAGATTGTCGTCAATACACCCACTGACACCATTGCGATGGTAGAAAAGAATATTTCAAGTCCGTTTTGCAGGAAATCAAGTCACCGTATGCGTTCATGGCTCAAGATAAAAAGAACAACGCATCTACGTCGCATTGCACCCATCATAGGAATGAATAGACGATCAACGCAATGAAGGCGCATGCGACAATCGATCAAGAGCTAAGCGATTAACGCAATTTCAACTACATGCGGTAATCAAAAACAACAATGCATGAGGGCAAATGATCAAAGATGTGAAGAGCAACACAAAAGCGGAGGATTCTAACGCGTGTACAGCTGACCGTTGTGCATTTCTGAAGGGATTGATTGCATAACAGAAGGAATATTCACTCCACCATTTCCGGAACTGCCTTAACAATAAAGTGGGGACCACAATGCAGAGAGTCAAAGTTGAGCCTATAAATAGCTCCGGCCATTCCACTGAGAAAACATGCTTGAGTACAGAGAAAAGTGTATATACTGATCTAAAAGAGAGACTGGTTGAGCGACTAATCAAAGTAGATCCGGGAAGAATTAAGAGACAAGACCGAGAGGTGAGTCTCAAGGCAAGAAACCTTCCGATCCCCGCCGTTGAAGCTCTGTATGAAGGTCACTTCTATCGAACGAGCAAGCCTGAGAGGGAAGCTCTTCTCTTCATCCACTCCAACGCCGGCAAGCAAATCCACCATCCAGATCTGTGTCAAGATGTTGACACTCTTCTGTATTTGTTTCTATCTCTTTATCATCAATTGTATTCATCTTCTTAGTCTATCATTCACACCATGTATCAGACGCTTAATTCTATAATTAAATGTTATGATCATTTCCATCTTCGTCTCTTTGCCTATTTCCGTTCATCCATATTTCACTTTCTTCACGATGTTTTCTTAATCTCTTGGATAATTAGCAATAATTGAGCAAATGAATTAATTGGGTTAAGGAAATAATTATGTTTAGTCAAGGTATGCTAGACGGCATCTTCACCTGTGAGAGCAGAAGTGAAGATGGCATTCCGCCTATCGAGAGAGGGTTGGAAGAATGCATTAACTAAAGCGAAAAGTACTTCCAGAGATGGAAGCAACCTTGCGTTCACCACGTTCATCCCTGTTTCACCATAGAGATATGGAAACGCGACTGATCACTGAGAGGTGTACGCCAAGGGAAAGCGGAACCTTAGTTGTATCTTTAACGCAATTAACAAACTTGCGATGTTTGTACTAATTATTCTTTCTCTTTCTGATTCATCCATTAAGCCTCACCATCGCATACCACGATCCTTTGTGTAAACTTCACAGTCAGTCTCGAACTCAGCATCATGTATATCATGTATCTTGTATCTTGCATCACGTTTGCTTAGGTTTATTTTTATCGCAATTTATTTTATTACCGCAACTTTAGTTTATCTGCACAATTTTACTTTACCGCAATTTACTTTCCTGTATAAATACACTCTTTATTAATTATAAAAACTGGTCGTATATATCACAAATGTAACACATTAACGACAACAATCCCTGTGTTCGACCTCGGATTACTTTGAGAAATTTGCGTTGGAATTATACTTGATTTCAACGCAAGGAAACTTGTGACAACGCATAGCATACTACAAACATTTCATTAGAAGTAGCATTGCATAAAATGTGCATGAGCAGCAACACAGCATAAGATTACATTTTGCGTTACAAGTTTATGGCAACATGAGCTTGTAGCACATCATCATGCATGCACATTACATTCACCATTTCAAGTCAACAGTCACCCAACAAATATTCTTGCAAATAGTTGTGAATTTAATTGAAAGCGAACCCTTTGGCCTTTCATCCCACATGAGTAGCAACCCACCAGATTTGCCAAAAGCTTCCACCAAGGTCCATCATATTCCATTTGAGCTCCAAATCACTTTTATTAACTGCTGATCAATCTCTGAACATTTAGTTTCTTGAATCATTACTAAGTCTGGATGTTGATTTTGAATGAAGTGCCTCAAAGCTGTCTGTTTGGATTTGTCATTGAGACCCTCGGTGTTCCAAGATCTAATCTTCATGCTTGAGGCACCTCCCTTGGGGGCGCAATTTCCTGCATATAAAGGCCACAAACAACGACTAAAGATGAAAACTGAGAGGGAATTCGAGAAGGAGAAACTTGTGTAGCTTTTACTGGGGAATGTTGTTGTTGAAGGAAGAGAGCTCTATAAGCTTCCCCCAAATGACCAGGTGAGCCTTCTTCTTCAACGATTGTTTCTAAGGAATCTCGATTGAGTTCTTCACTACTTACACTAACATTTGTCTCATGGATTGATTCATCATCTGAATCTTGGCTGAAACAAGGGTTGTTTGCTTTTTGTAATCTTGGGAGAATGTTCCTCGGACAAAGGAGACTTTTGAACCTGGAATGCTGAAATCTGAGCTAGTGATTACTACTGAAGAATGTCTTTTTCTTGGAGGGCTTTTGCTTAGAGGAACCAAAGATTGAACACAAATATCTTCCAAGAAATCCGGATTTGTTGAGTGATTTAGCAATTGAGGATTTACTCTTATGACAACCGGGTTTTAAGGGTGAATGAGTGATGTCTGGTTCTTCCACCTCCAAATGAAAGCTTGGTACTTGTGATTTTGAGGAAGGAGCTTGAGCCAAACTTGAATGAAGATGTGACTGTTCAATTTATGAGTCTGCTTCAATTGTTTGCCGAACAAGTATGTCCCTTAAACTTCCTTTTTGAAAATTGCATTCCTTGGTAAAAGAAGAGGGTGAGTGAACCGACTCTTTTCCTTTGTCTAATGATGTCTGTCCTTTCTTCATCAACTAAGGAGAGAGAGGGTGAATGGGGGAATAAATGCTTCAGCTGTAATTATAGCAACCCTTCCAATATCCGAGATATGTACCGTTTTTCCTGAAGCCAAGCTGCCAATTCCTTTTTCCAATGTAATTTCGTTAGAAAAAGACTTGTTTATGACTGTATGCAACTCTTGAGCTTCAGTTGCATTTGCTGCTTTGTTGTCTGCTAAACAGGGATTAATTGAAACAGATGCCTGAAAATAATCTTCAAGGGTGGATTTAACTTTCCTCCATGAGTAAAATTCCATTAATTTTGTTACCACGAGTAGGGAATTAAAATCCATGTTCAACATTTCTTTCTCCTTTTTGACCCAAATGGATGAGGAATTGGAATGTACCTTGATTTCCTTCAACCTTAATGATTTATCTAATTGTACTCCATCTACAAATGAGCTTGTAAGAACACTGTTTCTTGGAATCTCATCAAGGTCTTTTTTGTTAAGTTGAGGATTTAGAGTATTGAGCATCATAGTTTCCTTAAGTGTTGAAAAGAAGGAATACCAACCTTGTTTGTTTCTCCCGGCTGGAATATGAATGTTTCTTCTACCACCCGAGGAAGGGCAGAAGGCATATTCAACAAACCATTCTTCTTTAGCTCAGAATTTAGAAAGTCAAGATAGACCACAGTCAATTTTGATTTTTTCTGAATAAAAATCTTCCAACAGTTCTTTGAGCATCATATCTAGGCTTTCCACAAGCCATTCCATTGTCTGGGAAGATATCATTACTATCTGACCTCTTTCCAAGTCTTCACTCGAATAGCTTGAATGTACAGACCACATGCAAAAGTGTCTATAAGGTGTTTCCATGACTTTGTAGTTACGAATGTATGGGTGAAAAGATGATGAAAATGGCAAGGTGGGTGAGTGTTGATCGGAGATGAGAGATTATCACCAAAGTAACAGTTGGGGAAGGAAAGTAGGATGGAGGAGAGAGTTTCACCGGAACTTTAGATGGGATAGGGAAGGGAAAGAGGAGAGAGGAGAGAGGAGAGCGGAGAGAGCCTCCATTATAGACGGGATAGGTGAAGAGGAGAAAGGAGTTGTGGCATCCTATGTTCTTGAGACGAGGAACAAACTTAATAGCAAGAACACTCTGCCAAAAGAATTGAGCTAAGGTTGAAACACCAAAGCCATTTGGCTAACAAGCTTTGAATCCTTACATTTCCAATTTTTAACCTCCCATGCTATAAGAAGTCATAGAAAAATTATTTTAAAAAAAGAAGTCGATCACAAAAATCTAATAATGAGGTTACAAAATCAGAATATGAAGCACATCACTTTCATATTAAAACTTCAACCCCCACAAGGACAGCAGAATCAAATTTTCCATTGTTGGATTGATGATCAAATATTCCAATGCTTGAACTCAACAAAGTTCTAAGAAACATATGCAAGTATTTGCACCGCAAAGCTGAGTTGTGATTTTCTGCAAAATAACTTTTGAAGATAACTTCTTCAAAAAATTCTGCAATATAATGAAATAGTAAGAAAACAATGGAAATTATTGGTAAACATTAAAATAACCAATCAACAACTCAGCTTAAAATAGGGTCGTACTCATGGAACTTATCCTATAAGCAGCTAAATAAACGTAAATAAATAATAGAATCCCAATAAATTTCAATTGCAAGGTCAAAAATCACGATCATTAAATTAAACAGTAATATTTAATAGCTAAGAACAATAACGTCTCTGTTTAACCTGCAACATGATGACAGGACCACCTTGCCAACAAAATAGCTTTTCATCGCGCAAAAGATCTACGATCTTTTTGACGAATCGCTGCATCTCCTCCTATAAAAGATGAACTGTTGCTACAGTTAATCATGTCACTGCAGTGCAGAAAAGATTAATTGGCAATACCAACATGTTTAACTTGATTTTATGAAGGTTTACATGCCAAACTTTTGGCTCCAAAAGAGATATGATCAACTAGCAAGCACAAATATACAGTAAGAGATACTCATGCACCTTGAAAGGAGCATTGTCTGTTCGAAATTCAATTCCAGGTACATCGCGCAACCACAAAGGAAAACCCCTACAATAATCCCATACTACGTCACGGTTAACATTTTGTAAATGTCAGGTGAATAATTTTTAGATGACAAGAAGTCAGTAGCAGTACTGAGTTATGTCATCTGTAAGGACTAGAATCTCATTCACACAGTATTTTTCAACAGATGCACATCTTTTTAAGTTTCTAAAATAGTTCCTTATTTCCTACTTTACCTAACATGTCTCTGTAGGCTGTAGTATTACATTCTCCTTTCAACTATGCTACTTGCAAATGAACGTGGCAAACCCCGTTAGCCATGATGAACTGTGATTTTGTTTAGTAAGTCATAATACTACACCCCAGATGCAGACATGCTGCATTGTTATCTTATGCACTAAGTACCAACCTACCAGATGATACCAAAAACTGATTTTGTTCTTCAGATGAAATGAATGCCAATTTTCAAAACTTAAAAGCTATCAGTTACATCATGACAAACACAAGAGAACCAACAATAAGATCTCAAAGAGAGAGACCACTCTTGTAAATTCAAATAGTAAAAGAAAACAATAATTGGGTGACGGGAGGATATACCCAAAATTCCACTCTGCACACACGTAAGGTCCAATGCGTAAATGAAGGTAGAGGCCACTGGATCCTATCAGTCTTATAAATTTAACGAGGTCATATCTGCCATCAAAGTTATACTGAAAGGGGGAAATGTAAGTATATTAAAGTTGTCGAGCAAGCTACTAGAAACACGATGATTGGACTAGCCTGTAAACAAATTACAGCACCTGTCCCTTCGTTGGTTCATGCCCATTCCAAAACACGTAACTCTGAATGACATCCGCCCCACCTTCCTTGCTCTTTTCAATTATACCAGGCCACATCTGTGATTACGTAAAAGGAAATTACCAAAATATGATCAGGCCACATCTACAATCGTGTAAAAACATATGAACAAATTGATCGCTTAACCTATTTAGCCAGTGCGATCACACCTCATAAGTGCTAAGTGCCAAACATTCTTTCCAGTCACATTATATTCTTTTATTGGAAACATAGACATTTCATTAATATGATGAAATTACAAGATGGGAAGTCCTATTAAAAGGATTGCAAAAAGGCTTTTCCAATTGGTAATGAGATTTGTTGAGCTATAATTGCAAAAAGACAAACTCAATGAGAGATAAGTCATGAATGTGAGAAAAGATTAAGGGTCTCTTTTCATTAATTCATATTCATTATCCCGATGCAGTCCTGATTATTAAGCAGCTTAAATCATCCACACACAAAAAACTCACTTCCTTAAGTCGAGATAATTTGATTTATTCTCTCGCACATCATTTCAGCAACTACAAAGACGAGTAAAGCGGTAAAGAATATAAAAACCGCCGAATTACCTCTGGAGTAGCGCGAGGATAATGAACACCGGCAGAAATAAGCATGCGGCGCTTTCCATCAATGATCAGAGCCCTATGATCGTAGCTCACATTAAAAGGCTTGAAAAACTCGCCGGAGACAGCCAATAGATGAATCGTCAGAGTCAAACTCATCAAGTGATGAATCAAGGCACTTCGCACCGCCATCTAACTTCCTCGTCGTTGAAAAACACAGCTAACTCAACCGGAACCGCCGTAAAAATAACCACTAAGAAAAAATGAAGAACGTACAGCCACCGAGTGACACTGCCACCATAACCATAGAGAAATTCTCAACAAATGCAATCGAGCGAGAAGTTCAACGCCCAAAAACACAATCAACAACGAGACACCGAGAATTTGCGAGGCTTCAATCAATTAGCGTCCGCCATTTCTGATGGAAGAACTAAATTGAGCTGAACTCTGATAGAAGCAAGGATTGCTTGAGAGAGACTTTAGGATATTGGTGAAGCTTATTGTTATCGCAAGTCCTTTTTGGGGCGCGTGTGTTTTACGAACTCATGTGCGAGTGGGATGTTTTCGTGCCACCGCTTTTTATATTTGTTTTAGTACATTGTTTTTTTTTTTAATTAATTGTATGGATATGTACACAAAAAAGAAATAATAATAATAATAATGAATGGGTGGATAAATAAATAAATATTGGATAAACCAACATAATTTTCCACGCTTTTTTTCTTTTTTTAATATTTTCGGATGATGTTTCAAAAAATGGGTGCTTTTGTCTATAGACGGATTCACACTTAGATTGAGTGGGAATAGATGCTGTACTTGCATATGATTATTATGTCTTCATCTGAAATAAATAACAAATAATCAAACTTTTTTTCTTCTTTTTCTTTTTCTTTCTTTTTTTAATTCAATCTCATTTTTTATACTTCTATTGATTAGGGATGTTAATTTACTCTGTAGAGACTTGCCCCATCCCCTTTAATTTTGTTTTCACATGTATTTATATATTATATTAAATTAAAAACTCCATCAAACAAATAGTTGAATCTTGATATAATAGTATTTAAAAGTACAAGTAGATGACACTATTTAAACAATTTCGAATTAGCAAATCATCCATAGTTGGTAATGATAGACCTATTGTCTAAAAAAATAATCCTTTCAGAAGTGAATATGGCATCCACCTTTTGAATAGTGACTCACTTTTCTCACAAAGTCATACATAGATATTATCCTCTTCGTTGTCGTTGTGATATTAAAAATATTAATATACAACATGTGATGTATTATGTATAATTTATGATATAATTATCACTTAAATAAAATTACCCCTTCAATCAAGTAAGAACAAATTTAAAAAAAAAAAATGAACCATCCAGATATTATTATGCTTAAATATTTTAATAATGTTGCACGTTAAGTTTATATATATATTGTGGTAATAATACATTTTGTTAAAAAATGGAACAATCAAAAAATTTTGAGACTTAAATATTTTAACAATGTTGTACGTTAAGTGGTTGAACATGAGTAAGTACATTTAGGTTTAACACACATGAAGAGAGACGTGTCGAGAATATTTGTATCATAATTTTTTAGACAACACGTATAAAATAAATAAAATAAAATACCTACTTTATCAATTAGAGGGAGGGAGAGAAATTTGCCTATATTAAAAGTAAAATGTCATATAAGATACGACATTAATACTAAGCGGTCTAAGGAAGCAAACTCGATGGGAATAAAAAGATTAACCACGCTGCTTTTAAAAAAGTCCATTCAACGCCATAAAAAAACATGCTCATGTCCAGTTTTAAGACAAATCAAATTGGTATTTTTTGTCGCACGTGGTTTTCCAATTAAATGGAAGATATTATCAATAAAGTGAGTGTGACTAAAATTAAATTTACCGCAAAATCAAAATTTAATCTCAAAGTCAAAAGTCTTCATTAGAGTGGAAAAGAAAATAGTAGCAAAATCAACAAAATTTGATTATGATAGCAATAATCTTAAATATTAAAAAGTTAGTAAAGTTAGCGTCCTTTGATTTACTCAAGAAATTAATATTTTTCAAAAATTTTATTTTTATTTAAACACTTCCAATAAAAAATTATTAAAATACATTTGAAAAGTTAATTTGAATTATTGTTAAAAACTTCAACTTATTCTCATATGACTTATTTTTTAAATCAAACACTTTGAAATGTATCATAAACACACATTTAATCACTCAAAATCAGCAATTAACTACGTACATAAAATTAGATTTTTATGAAAAAGACAAATAAAAATCTAAGGAACCGTTAAACATTTGGTTTTTATTTTTGTTTTTTAAATTTGCTACACTACTTCCACCTAATTTTCATCATTTGTGATCTTTTTTTACCAATGATTTAAAAAATCAAATCAAAATTTAAAAACTAAAAAAATAAATTTTAAAAATTTGATTTTGTTTTTAAGATTTGTCTAAGAATTTAACTATGGTTCTCATTTGATAACTCATTTAATTTTCGATTATTTTAAAAAATTAAGCAGCAAATTTTAAAAATAAAATGATTATGAAATAAGATATCAAAATGATTATGAAACGAAGTATGGAAGAATATGAGAACTATGGGCCGAAAAACTGAATGGGCCTGAGGAGAGAGCCCAGTGCGGGGAAGAGCGGGGAAGAATAAGGGAAGCGCCGAAGAGGACAAAGAGCAACGAAGATGGCAAATAAAGAATAATTTCGAGGAAAGGAGGATCGCAAGGATGTAAAGTTTTTCAAAGAAAACACCTCTACATATATGGAATGGAAGCCAAGATTGCTTTTATATCGATTGTCGCCCCCTCTTTCTCTTCCCCTTTCTCCCTTTTTTTCCCTTCATTTCTTCCTCCTCCCCTTCATCTCTGCAAATTTCTTGCGGTTCTTCTTTCGATCGGTCTGCTCCCCTCGCAGTTCGCCGTTTCGTTCTTCACCGGGTACGATCTCCCTTACTATTTTGTTCACGCTACTGTTATATTGCTCAAATCATGTTTCTTTTCTCTGATTTATTGCTTGTATTTGTCGCTTTGTGTTTGTTTCTGGTGTTTCTGCTCGGTTTGACTGTATTTTGTGGTTCTTTCCATGTTTTCGATTCTTGCCCTTTCTCGCCTTTCGCCCAAGTTCCGAACTCTTGACAAAGTCAGTTGAAGGTTTTAGCATGTCTGTTTCAGATTCAAGAAGCTGATTCATTGAATACTTTGTACTGACGGTTCAATTGCTTTAGGGTTTTATACTTTTTTTGGGGGGTTCTGTTGTAGTCGTAAATCTTAACCATATACCAGCGAAATTAGGGGCTTTTTATTAAAATTATTATTATTATTATTTTTGAGTTCATTGTAGGCTTTATTTTTAAAATCTTAGTTTCAAGGGCCGTGATTGGGGCAAATAATCCTGGATGTAATGGGTAAATGTGGATTTAGGCGGTCGGAAAGAGTCTGATTGGCCTCCGGCTATTTTTAGAACACGTTTGTTTGTTTGGTTTTTTTTTTTTTTACTAATATTAATGCACAAAGGTTCTAAATTTATAGCGGAATTATAATCAAGAAATAAGAAGTAATTTTCTATTTTTTTCCTATAAATTGAGTAAGTTATTTGTTATTTATTATTTTTTTGATAAGTTACAATAAAAAAAGATAAGTATAAATAGTTTCTCTAAAAAAACGTGAATAATTTATGTAAGATTAACTTTGAAAATAGTTTCTCTGAATTGTGTATAAATTAAACAAATTTTCAGTAATAACCACTAAACAGATTAATTCTGATGCGCACATTCGTTTATGAATTTAACAGATTATTAATTATGTTTCCTATCAATATTTCAGTTCTCTGTTATTTTCGTCCTCTGTTTATTTTTTGGGCGAGTGATGTGCAAAGTTTGAGAATTCTGTTTCTCTTTTCACTGTTTTTCAATTTTGAACGTTTAACTCATTTGTTCAATTTAATGTAGACTTCTTGGTCATTCATTACAATAACAATGATTCAACCTCATTTCAATCTGAATTATTTCTCCATTTCTGTGGACGATTCTACCTTTTTCAGGGCTAAAAGACAGAAAGGGCTGTCGGAATGAGCATTCAAAGTTCAAACGATCTACATGATTGGAGTGCAAGAGTTGTTGAGAGAAGAACAGTATTGGACTTCGACTTGAATTGTCCACCTCCAGATGAGTGCATCGATCCAACTGGCCCTCGTGACGAAGCAGCACAGTACTATAATCATTACCAAGGACAAGCTACGGACGCTATCGATGAGGACATTGCAATAATCTCCCCTAGGAAGTTTGCTGAGGTATGTAACATTTTGGTAACATGTTATGATTGTATTTCTAACTAGGTCACATAAAGGATTTAAGATGGTGTCAATTTTTTTAGGCCAGGAAGAATTTTCGAAGAAACCACTTTGAGAGTGGATGTGGTGTAGTCATGAGACGTAATGGCAACACAGAAGTTTATGGTGCTCTCTCAGGTTTATTGCTCTTTCATTTCAAATGTTAAATTTCTTTATATGCATGTCAATAGTTGGTTATTTCTCTGATGTGTGTATTTGTGTGTATGCGCGGGAGACTGTTCGAATAAAATTCCAGTATTATGCATATTCAGTGTGTGTGTGTGTGGTGAATCTTTTATATTGTGGACCTACCAAGACCGTTCGAATAGAATTTTAGTATAATGCATATTTGAATTGTATTTAGTTTGGTAAGAGAAATTTCCATAGTTCTTAGCATGCAGTCTGTTGTGTTTAAAGTTTTTCAGAGCTTTTCTACTGTAAGCTTCTTCAGGATGGAACCAAGCCTTCTTACTTACGTAACAATCTTGGGCATGTAGTTTTATTTCTATTCATAATCATATGTTCAATACTTGTTCCTCCATTCATTGCTGATCAATTTTGTCCAACTTCATTTGCATCCAATTTTTCGAGTTCTAGTACCTTCGTATTTGAGATTTTTTTTTCCCGAACGCATCTCCGCCCAAACTTCGAAACATTATTTAGATTGCAATCAACCATGAGATTAACATTCTCCTGATTGGAGACCTTTTTTGTACATTGCCTCTTTTTTATTGTGGGCTTTTCTCTTTTTCTATGCCCTTATTTTTTTTCATTTATTCTCTTTGGAAGTTGGTTATTCATAAAAAAAGAAAAAACATAAAACAGTGAGATTAATTAATATATTTATTATTGTTCGTTAATAATTAACACATGTATTCTTATTGGATATTTTGCAGATGGAACAAGTTGGCCCCCTTTTACAATTTTGTCGCCCCTTACAATTAGCAATAATGTATCCATACAGGAAGAAACACTTCACAGCTTGGACCTTCGCCTAAGCTGTGAAAGCAGTAGTAGGGCCACTAAGGTAGTACTGATTTAGTGGTTATTATGCTTGCAAAGTTTTGAAGTTGCATGTTCATTGTTAAAATCTTTGCCTACCATTTATCTGTACACGTTGAAACTGAATATTTAGGTGTTTGAAAAATTTAGAAAAATTCATCATTGATTTCTGTTGTAAAAATATGTGGCTGCTTTAGTGCTTACTAAAGAATGCCTTTTCTCTACACAGAAGTATTAAGCCGAATGGAAAATAATAAAGAATAACTTTTTGGGATGGCATTTTTAGTTTTAAAGAATTTTTTCGTGAACAAGTTCTTTTAATAGAAAACTTTAATTAAAATCATTGTAAATGAGAAAGTGCAACAGAGGTGGTCAATTCATCTCCTAGCTATCAACTGCTAATTTAGTTTTCAATTGAAAAGCTTCATTTTTATTCAGCTCTGGGAAAATCTTGATTCAAGTTTTAATAATATCCTTGAGATGTTTTTCTTCAGTGCAAACATCTCAATCGAGCTGTTACAAATTTTACTAGGATTTGGTTTTTTCTCCAGCAGATGCTGGCATTTTGCTGTTGACTTGTAATAGGACCTCCATGGAAATTGCTTCATCTTGTGCAAGTTTCAGTGAGGGCCATATATTTTTCTTGGCCAAACTTGCCATTGATGTCCTAGAATCAAATTTTGCATTGGTTCAAGTTTTCTTTGGCAATTGCCATCGGCACAAATCTTGGCCGATGGTTTATGTTTCAACACTGAATAAGGTTATATATCTGAATTAGATCTATGATGTTTCTTAATCGTATGTAATGCACTTAGATTTTCTAGTAACTACAATTAAACATCTGATTAAGATCCTTATTTATTAGAGCTTGAAACTAAACTATAAAATCCTTATTGCAGGCAACTGACACTGACATTCCTTCTACAATTGCACTAAGTAGTAGCATCCCATCTACAGATCGGACTTTGCGGTGTGCGATCTGCATAGAACCATTGGTTGAAGAAACAACAACAAAATGTGGGCACGTTTTCTGCAGGAATTGCATCGAAACGGCCATAGCTACCCAGCATAGATGTCCCATATGTCGGCGTAAGCTTAGAAAACGAGATATTATCCGGATTTACCTTCCTTTTTCAAGTTAAAAACAAAAAATGAATACAACACAAGAATATTGCATCTGTATTCTTTTTCTGATGATGCTGACGACGACTAGGTTTGTATTTGCACAAAGTTGCATTAACAAATATAGATTTCTTGATTTCTTCTTCTTTTTCATCTGTATTGAATGAAACTATACAAAAAACTAAAATCTCTTTGATATGAGGTGTTTGTATTTGACTGATAAGACAAACGGTCGATTCATTAAAAATAGTTTATTGATCAGTGAAATTAATTAGAAGAGGGAATGAACTGTGGCTCTCTTTGTGTTATAGCTTTTGAACATCTTTTACAATGCCTTTCTGTCATCTTACTCTAAGGATATATTTTGTGTTCTTTTATGTTTCTCAGCCTGAAGGCGTTTCCAATTGCCTGCACCTTTTAAAAATGGATTTTCTTGTTCCTTGTTCATCCATGGCGGAAAAGAATCTGAAAACAGGTGGCTTTGCCTTCTTATTCTGCTTTTTTTGTGTCTTCATGTGTTTGATTTTAATTAATTATTTGTCTACAAACAACGTTTTTTTTTGTTTTTGTTTCTTTAAAATCATGTTCTTATTTTTAGTGGTGATTTTCTTTAAAGTTTTTTTTAAAAATAATAATAAAATGTGAACTTTTTGAAAACGTTTAGGATGAAATTATTGTTAAAGGGGATTTAATATAATAGTCAACCAGTTTGATTCTTTGAAATTGATAATTTTCAAGGGGAAGAAAAACTATATAAATCATCGCTTTTGACGATCGTTCCACCAAATCGGGCTTTAGTGTTAGTGTTGTATATTTTGTATGAGAGAGGTCGTAGATAATAAATTAGTGTTGGAGAATTAGACGATTTTTTTTTTTTTTAATGTAATAACTACCACACATATGTTCAGAAATTGAATACGGATGCTACTTGGAGTCTTGTCTCAAAGTCGGGAGGTTTAGAATTGGTGCTTCGAAATTATCTATATTGCATCCGTCTTGTTAGTGTGAAATTGAGAGAGGTCGTAGATAATAAATTAGGGGTGTGCATGGTGCGGTTCGGTCTGATTTTTTACTGAACCATGAACCGAACTAAAGTCCACGGTTCTCAAGAAAATAAAATCGTGGAAACTGATTTTAATCAATTTTGGTTCCTAAACCGAACCAACCTAAATCGGTTCAGGTCGGTTAGGTTCGATTTATAACCGATGGTTTTTTTTTAATTAGACAAAAAGATTTGAACGGAAGTTGGGCTTATAATTATAGGATTACTTAATAATATTTTTACGGTTTTACTTAATATAATATTTAATAAATATTATTTATAACAAAAAATATTAGTCGGTTCGGTTCGATTTTTTTGATTTTTTAGGGTAGCAAATTGTGAACCGAACCGATTTGGTCGGTTCTGCTGCCTAGTGAACTGCAAGTTAATTTTTTTTAAAAAAAAAAAAAAAAAATCGAACTGAACCTCGGTTCAGTCCAATTCAACGATTTTCGTCAGTTCCTACATACTTGTAATGGAATTTGACTATTTGGAGTTTATTTGTTGAATGATGATATGGTAGACATTTTTTTAAGTTTTCTTTATTTATGAGGCTAAAGGTTGGAGATGTGATATGGAAGTTGTCTATTTTTTTCATGTTCATCGTAGTCTAATTCCGTTGGTTCACTTTGTCGCACACAAGGCTTTACACTTTTTGGCATAAGCCATGTGTTAGGGTTTCTAGTTTTCTAATATAGAGGACATTATCTCACTGTTTTTATTCATTCTTCTTTATTTCTCATTTCTTGTTTTACTTCGGTTTTTATATATATTTTTTTGAATAAAAATTAGATTAGAAGAAAAAGAAGGAACTCAACTTCTTGAAACTTCATTTTGCTTAGATTTTATTGCATTATGGTTTTTTTTTTAATTAAAAGTTTAAATCTTATTTTACTTTTTTTTTTTAAATTTCTTTATAAGAGACAAAGGAACGTGATTTTGGTCTTTGGTATTTGTTAAATTTTAACACATCGTCTAAATTAAATTAACACAACAAAAATGAAATATAAATTTACAAAGAACTTATATTTTCTTCTACATGAATTGTCTCACGTACTTGGCCAGAGTGAAACTCATTAAAATTTGAAGTAATAAGGCAATACAAAGTGACGTTTAGACCACAATGGTAAGGACAAAAATTACTCAATAATTAAAAACAATTTGAATATGCACATTTAATTAAGATGGTTGCAAATTTCTTCAACAAAATAAAAATCAATTTCACAATTAATAAATGAGAGGACCCTCTATGCTAACAATAACGTAAAATATTCTTACTAGAAACAATACATCAAATGAAGTTATAAACTATTAGAAAAATGCAATCTTAATTGGTGACTCTTATAAATAAAGCCGGAGGGAAAATGAAAGATGAGAGATTAAAAATATATAGATTCTTTAATCCTTGAAGACGATGATTTCTTAGAAAATGATTATATTGAACAATCTCAAAACATTGAATCCAAAATTTTTATTTCACTGGTAGCAAGGAATTTGTCGTCGTTCGTAAATCTTCCATAGGTCAAATAAATTTTTTAATTCCAATCTAAATTAGCTATACTACAACGTAGTATAAGTGACAAGATCGAATCATCTCATAAAAAATCTTGAGATGTTTCAGCCTATTGATGAATTTGAGTGGTAACCGGGGCTTGCTTGTTCTATTGCAATTGAATTTAAAAGCTGGATTAAAAAGGGGAAATTAATTTGATTACAAAGTCTAGCTTAAGGAAAGTCACCCATTCTCTTGGTTGATCATGGAACTTCTAATTTATGCAATGTTCACTCGATTTTATTAACGCTCATGCATCCTAGAAGACTAAAACTACATGCCCTAATATGATGATTAATTTCTTAATCAACCTAGATGCTCAATTAATTGGGTACATTAGAGTCCATATTAACTAAGCAACCATATTAAGAAAGTTAATCTAGCTATGTTGATTTAGTAATTCGGATAGCCTAAGTTACTAATCGACTCGTTCTTGAAATTGACTAATCATGCAAGGTTGTTAATATTCTATACAACCTAATTCACTTCCACGCATGCTTTAGCCCTTGCCTCTTGAGATTAAAAGCACATTAGAATATGAATATCTTTTAGCAATCAAAGAATGGATGAGAATTGGCCAAAAATCTATTAATTCAATGCATAGAAATTTAAATATCATTCAAGAACAGTGATTAACGGCAAACATATAATTGAAAATTCAAGTCTACCAACCAAGAAATAATGGGTTTCAATCCTACCCTAGACTAGAAAAGATTACCTCAGCCACACATAATTTCAAGAATCTTCAATCCAATGTTGAGAAATTACAAGGAAAAATGAAGGAAAGGTGATTGCGAGAAGGACGATGAAGAATGAAAGCAGAGATCTGGAAATTTGGTTAATTTCGTGCTTAAAAAATGTCCTAAAAATCAAGCATTATTCATATATATAGGCAGAGCATAGCAACGCTACACTGAGCATGGCGACGTTATCATAGCATAGGCCTCGGACATTGTAACACTGCTCAAATCGCCAGACGCACGCGTGGATGTGCATTCCCATCAAAATACGTACTGTAGCTATGCTACCCTGTGGTGCCGTTACGTTGCAAGAAATGATGCTCTTAGGTCTTCAGCGTAAAGTGAAGGGTTTCTACGCTCGGTGATGACATTTTTGTAATTTTAACCTCTTCAAATGGTTGATGCTTCGGGAGCTCCGTTTGACCCGATTTTTCTCCGTGGGTCTGTTCCCCCTCCTAAATTTTCAAAACCTACAAAAACCAAATAATAAACAGATAAAATCAAAGAACGAGAATTAATTAAACTAGGAAAGTAGAGATATCATCCACTCTAAGAAATAATTATTAAATAGAAGCGTAAGACATGGAATACAATTTCTTTGTTAATTAGGGATGAGTTTAGGATTATCGTAGTTTTAAAAATTATTAGCAAAAAAGATATTTGTATCTTTCCTATAAACTAAAACCACTTTTTTTTTTCCTTCAAAAATTCTCGTTCCCTCCTTCCATTAGGTCCTCTTGGTTGATAACTTAACGGATTTGTGATGTAGCCTTTAATTTGAGACGAAATGGTATCTGCATGGTTGATGTGTAATGTAAATAAGAAGGTCGATTTTCTGTGTCATATTTTGTCAATGTTAATTTGAACTTTGTCGGCCTACTTTTTTTACCTTCTGCCACTGGAATTATTTGACTTAGCAAGAAGTTATACAAAAAGGAATTTATATACACCTCCGAACTTTAGATCATAACATTTATAAATATATTTATGTGATTATGGTGTGGGTCTCATATCTTGAGAACTAAGATTTGAGGGGTTGAACTTAAACTGGAAAAATATGTAATTGAGAAATTTATATTTTATTGTGCCAAATCAATATGGTTTTGTTTTGGTGCTAAAAGACACAATTAAGTTTTTATTTTTCATTTAAAAACATCTAAAAAGTGGTTTTATTTTCTTTTATTTAAAGTTGTTTATACTCGATTTTGTTAGATTTGATGTTGTTTGCTAGTAAATTTTAAAATTAGAGCACATGAACAAGACTTGGACCTAAAAAATGGATAAACGGACCATATAATTGAGACAAGTTGGGACCAATTATATAAAATAGAGAAGAGAAGAAGAAGAAAAAAAGTCAAACTACCCAAAATAGGGTAGCGCGCCACGATGCCAATCACAGAATGTGCGAACGGTCCACAGCGCCACGACAATGGGGTGTCATTTAGAGAGTGTTTTGAGTTAGAGTATCGAGGTCTTTGATGTCAGAGTAGATCGGAGAACTTTGAAGGGTCGATTCCACCACAAAGACGGACCGAAACGCGGGAATACACCTTTTTTCCCTTTTGTATCTTGATTTATTTTCCTATTTTTACATTTTAATTATTAGGAATACTTCTTCTCTTTGGGATACCTACCCAATTCTAGTAAATTTTTGGAGTCAAAATCATGACATGAAACCGGTTAAAAACTCCACCATAACCCAATGCAAATCGAATGCACTAGTAAATCACATGGATCTAGGAACGACTTACTATATTTGATTTGTGAACAAGCTAGAGTTTGAGAAACGAAGATCTTTGGTAACTTTCATTGTAAACATTCTCAAATAGGCTTTTTTCTTGGTATACCTTATCTAGTAAAGTACAAAACTAAAGTAGTCGTCTTCTCTTTCCTTATTCAATCACTAAAAGTTCCTAAATAGAAGTTCCTACTATATGTATCCTCTCTATATAAATATATAATATTTAATATAATATATATTTATTATGGATATAATATGATTCCGTCTATGGAAACTATGTTAGACTAAATTCTCATTGTTCTAGAGATAAATGGATTTTATGGAGTATTGCTAAATACTTTTGTAGATCTTGAATTTATTTTACATTACTACTTTCTAGTATGATTGTTCTTAATACTTTTGGATATTTGATCAATATTTAAATGATTTCATGATTTAAAATCTTGCTTTAACGAGAGGGTCCTATTTTAGATCATGCATTCTAGATTATCATTTGAACACTAGAGTAGTCAGATAATGGTAGAGATTGTTGATGTAGAATCTCAATGCTTTGCTTAATTATCTAGTTTCAAGCTATTAGTAATTAGTAATTAAGTGAAAGAAAATATTGCTTTTGAAAGAATCAATCCGGATAAAAGACTTATTGTGTCAATTGATTCAAGAGGTAAAACAATCGAGTTTAGTAATTCCTAGATCGTTTTTTTGTTATTAATCTCCATACTTAATCACTTTCATTGCTTCTTTAGTTTAATTTATTTAATTTACATCACAAGTCGGTCTCTAAATAAAATTTGAACAATCTTGGAATAATTAAAAGATTATCAATATGACTCACTGAGGACGATACTCGGCCAATGCCATTTTAACTATACTATTACTTGATACGTGCACTTGTGTTACACCAACTTTTTGGCACCATCCAATTGAAGGAATTGAATCTTGTACCAGAAGCGTTTATCGCTTTTGTCTTTGATTTGGAAGATTAGAACTTACAGAATTAAAATAACAAATATATAGAACATCATATGTTGTATAATTAACTAGGTTAAGCATGAAATTGAGATTAAGAAGTATACTTCTGAAGACAATCTTCAATTATCCTTATACAATGTTGATCTTAGAACAAAACTTCTTCTCTACAAGTTAGATACCTCCACCTGATCTTCCCTACTATTATCTAGCAAGGATTAATTGGTGGTAACTTTGTTGAAAGAGGAAAAATGAATGAAATATTTTGTAAGGATTAATTTCTCTGTAAAACTTGTGAGTTTGAGAGAGTTTTAAGAGAGAGGACTTTTTCACGTAAAAAACTTTAATCCCACAAAATTGTAGAATTCTACAATTAAAGTGAGAAAAAGAGAGGGGGGAAGTTGTAACTCCTCACTCTCCTGTAATTGTAGAGGGGTTAATTTGATTTAATTAATTATGGATACAACCCACATTGTAATTGTTACAAATGTTGTAAGTGTTAAAAATTATTTGTTCCAAATCGTTTATGTAAAGACATGTGAGTAGGGGTATCCTATCCAATGAGATTGTATAAGATCAGACTACGAAATACATAATCTTTCATAGTAACGTCGTTAATCAAAGAAATTAATATTTCATAGGATAATCATGTAACTCGATCTCAATCCTAAGTGAGCTATGGATTCCTGTATATAAGGGCCGTCCTCATCTCAATCCTAAGTGAGCTATGGATTCCTGTATATAAGGGCCGTCCTTTGATTTGTATGGATAAGAGTGGCTCGAATTGTTGACTCAATAAGCCTGCCATTTTGGGGACATGGCCGAGCAAGGTGCTGGAAACATAGCTAAACACGATGGAATTCACTCCTTCCAGTCTTTAGGTAAGTATAGGAGTAGTTCCTTTAAGTGTTGATTATGGGTCTTGAACAAAGGATACCCCCTCTCATTGACCTAAAAGGGATTGGTTTATGGTAAAACCATAAACAGATCGTTACATGGGTATAATGGTAATTTAATCCAACTGTAATTACAAATTGTGCGTGAAAGATCGACTTACTGTAAGGGTTAAATCCATGGACGCGGAAATATTCTACAGTGCGAGAGTGCAACTGTAGGTAAGGGTTAAATCCATGGACGCGGAAATATTCTACAGTGCGAGAGTGCAACTGTAGGTCTTTAGTGGAGTGACCTGCAGCTAATGAATGTTCATTAACATAATTAAAGAGTTTAGTTATTTAATATCGAATCATTAGAACTTCTAATTTGTAGGTCCATTAGGTCCTCTGCTAGCTCACAACAGGAAACAAGGACCAAGAGTTTTGAAAGAATTTGAATTGTTCAAATTAAATAAGGTAATAATGTTAATTGTATATGATACAATTAATGATAATCTATATAGATACATTTAATATAAAGTTAATTTTGAATAAGATTAAAAATTAGACTTTATAATAAAAGGAGATTTATTATGTTTGAATAAGATTCAAATAATTGTTAATGTGAATGAGATTCATATTAAAACTATAGGTTATGAGAGAGATAAATATTTGAATAAGATTCAAATATTTAATTAAATATTAGTTATTTAATTTAGTAAATTAATTAATTAGTCAATAATTAAATTAAATTAAATTAAATTAAATTAAATTGTTTAGTTTAATTAAATTAGAGAAAGAGGAAAGTGGGTGCTTATTATCCCATTTATCTTACTTCACATTTTTTTAGAGAGAGGGGCTTTTTTGCAATACGTTGCGCCTAACAAATACTACGCTGGAATATCTTGTGCGTTAAACTATTTATGGGCTCAGTTGCAGTAAATCATGCGCTAGTCACAAGTTTTGTTTATAAATTGCCCAGTATAAACAACCTATAAGTTTCTTGGTATGCACCGAGGTCAAATATAAGGATTTGTACTATAATTGTTTGGATTGTATGGGAATGCGGTAAAGACAGGAATAATTTGAAGGTAGCCAAATATGATGCAATTAACTAAGCTATGTGATGAAAGAATCTAAACAAGCAGAGAATACTTCAAGATTGGTTCTGAGGAACTTGCGATTAACAGTAGCTTAAACATGTGAAAAATGTATGGAGAAAGCAGGGTTTGAGGGAGATTAATGCCACATCTCTAAGTTTAACTTTTCAGGTTAATCCTAGCTCACACTATCCCTTCATCGCACACCTCTCGGTGACCAGTCACACTTGTCATTTTTCTATGACGCGTGCGTGATGTTGCATTTGAGCATAAGGTTATTTCTATCTCTAGAAATGCTTCTTACTTTTCTTAGTGAGTTCCACAACCACTTACCCTTTCAGACAATTAATTATAGCTGCTTGACTCAATGAGTGATTGTAGGCAAGAATTTAAATCATCATACACTAAGCAAACATGATTACCCATTAAAGGTTCAACTTAGTTCATAGCATTAATCTTCCCTCTTACCCTGTGATAATTAGCAACTCATGGCGAATGAAAAAGCGAAGGTAAAGATAGAGAAAGTTATGAAAGTAGACATGATGAGATATATGAATAGAAAATAGAGTAGTTGATTAGAAAACGAATAATCTCATAATCAAAATGCAATACAACTATAAGCATTAATCAAGAATAAATGGGAGGGGTAGTTCTCAACAATTTCTTGCTTTCAACATATGAATGTCAAGGTTGCTGGTGAAGGAATGGAAGTGTAGAGTGGAGAAGACCCTCTCAGACTCTTGCTCTAATGAAGCTTCGATGAGAAATTTGGGTGAAGTTTGAAAAATGGAAGCTCTCAGAAAAATCTTGAATTCTTCGATCCTCTTTTTTGTGGGATCCAAGGATCTATTTATAGAGCCATGCAATGACAATTGGAACTCTTACTCTAATAAATCTTCATCTCTGACGCGGTAGGTGAGATGTCAGCACTACAATCATGGTCAACATTATGAATTTTTCACCAGAAGATCCGCTGGCACAGGCCTGGAGATCCCGAGGCATGCGATCAACTATTTGTTCATCAGGTGGAAGATCAATGTATGCGATAGATCCTACGATCAACTGTAAAATAAACACTTTGGTGCAATAAAACTCATGAAATGTGGTCAACGGGAAACTTTTAGTGTACTTCAACGTAAGTATAATATTTAGTATGAATTCCTAGCATAATCAACACATATTTGCTTATTTACCCTCATTATTCTAAGTAAAAGACTTTACAATAACTTGTATTTCTACAAGTTATCAGGCTCTTTGTGATTAAAAAAGAATGTTACAGAGAACTTTTTTTTAGGCCTCTTAAACTCTCTCCTTCCTTACTATCTCAAGATTTTATAGAGAAAGGGTTTTCTTTTAATTATCCTCCATAATAATATTCCTTCTTTCTTCCAAAATTTGGTTCCTACAAACTGGTTCTTACTAAGAGAATAGCAGGAAAGACTTTTTTGGTGGCATCTTCACATTGTTCGTGGGAGATCGGTACAAGAAAGAAAGAGTTGGTGAAACACTTGAAGACCTGGAGAAGATTGAAGAATGATTCTTCAAAGGTAAGTTTTCTTCTTCCCTGTAGTTTTTATTAAAGCATGTTTAGCCTATTTTATGCATTATGGATGCTTTATTTCTTTGTTCTATATTGTGTTCTTCAAAAAAAATCGAAGCAACAGGAAATCGCTTGTTTCTTTTGGGAATTCGATCCCTTCATTAATATGAATCTCATCCATATTATTTAAATCTCTTCTAGTTGGATTTTGAATCTCATTCAAAATAAACTTTATATTGTAGTGTATCTATATACATTATATTAATTATATCATACAACTAACATATATTCCCTTAAACAATTTGAACATTTCAAATTCTTTCAAAACTTTTGGTCCTCGTTTTATCCGTTGTAAGCTAGTAGGGGACCTAATGAACCTACATATTATAAGCTCCAACTATTCGAATTAATTAATTAAACTCTTTAATTAAGTTAATCAATATTCATTAACTATGGGACAAATCACTATAGACTCATAGTTGCACTCTTATGCACTATAGAACATGTTAGGTCCATGGATATAACCATTACAAGTAAGTCGACCCTTCACAAGTTATTTGTAATTACAATTAGATTAAATTATCATTTTACCCCTGTAATTACCTCTTTGTCCTTAAATACCAGTGATCCTCTAATGAACAATTTGTTTATGATCTAATCATGAACCAAGTCCCTCTCAGGCCAGTGAGAGGGTAGAACCCCATTGTTCAAGTCCTAGAATCACCACTTAAGGGAATTACTCATCTACTTACCCTAAGGCAGGAAGAAGTGAATTTCATCTTATGTAGTTATGCTCCCAGCTCACCATTCGATCAAGTCCCTAAAATGATAGGCTTATTAAGTCGGCGACTCGAGCCACTCTCACCCATACAAAAGAAGCCCTTATAGGTAGGATTTTATGACTCTTTAGGATTGAGATCGAGTTACATTTGGTAATTGAAGGGATTGAATCCTCAGTAAAAGCGATTGATCGTTTGTTGCTTTGGTTTTGTTTTCAGAATTAAGTATAGAAAAAAAGAAAAAGAGCAACATACGTTGTGCATTTTGACAGTTTAAATATCAAAATAATAAAGTTACATGGAAGAAGAAAACATTACCTTTGAAGAACACTTCTTCAAATCTTCTCCAAGTTTTTATTCTTCTCCGCAACCGATCTCCCACGTATAGGGATGCATCCAAAACGTCTTTCTTGCTATTCTCTGGCAAGAAACCAGTTTGTGGGAACCTCCTTTTGAAAGAGATAGGGAATCAATTTTGTTATAGGAGCTTTTCCTTTTCTTTTCTTTTATTTTTTTTTCTTTATACAAAGAAACTGTTTCTCTACAAAAACTTAAGAGAAATATCTCGTAAGTTTTTTTCTACAAAAGCTATCTCACAAGAAAACTTCTCTACCATGTTTTTAAAGTGAAGTGAGATTGAAAACCACCCACTTCACTCATTAATTAAATTAAAGTAAGTTAATTTTTATTAAAATAAATTAATTATTAATTACAATAATTAATAACTAACTTTAATTAATTAATTAATTATTTGAATCTTATTCAAATATATCTTTCTCTTAACCTATAGTTTTTTAATATGAATCTCATTCATATTAACTTTTAATCTATAGTTTTATGAATCTAATTTATATTATTTTACACATTTAATTAGCATAAACATATTAGAATAAAAAGATTTAATTTAAATCAAAAAATTTACTAATTCTTAGGCAAAATTCGCATAACCCTTATGAGAAATTAAAGACGACTGATTTCTTGTTCAACCAATCTAGTTGAAGTTGCCTATCAAAACAATGATATTATTTCATTTATTTAGAATGACTTACATCCCATTCTTCACTTAATCGTTCATTAACAAACGATGTCCACTGATCTTGATTTAAGTGAGAATATTGTTGAGGAGGAAATTGCAAGACCGAGGGTTCATCTTAAATGAAAGTATGAACTTTTGAGTCAATGTGGTCTTGAAAGTCTGAAACTTCCTAGATGTAGACATGAGTATATCATACTTGGACTTAGAGTCCACATCATGCAGTTAGTGTAGTAAGTCAGTTCATGCATGCTCCCGAGTCAGTTCACTTTGAAGCAGTTTATAGAATTTTGAGATATTTGAAAGGTACTCCATGATAAGGTATATTATTCACGAAGCATGACCACCTAAATATTGAGGTTTACACTGATGTTGATTGGGCAGGAAGCACGACTGACATAAGATTTACTTTGGGGTATTGTTCTTTTGTTGGAGAAAATCTGGTTACTTGGCGAAGTAAAAAACAAAGTGTGGTTGCAAGAAGTAGTGCTGAAGCAGAATTTAGGGCATTAGCCCATGGTATTTGTGAAAGCATATGGATAAGAAGACTATTGGAAGAATTGAATTTCTCTCAGACAATGCCCATACGCATCTATTGTGATAATAAGTCAGCAATTTCCATTGCCCACAATCCAGTCCTTCATGATAGGATCAAACATATTGAAGTTGATACACTTCATAAAGGAAAAGATTGATGTAGGAATAATATGCATTCCTTTTCTCCCGACAACAGAGCAAATTGCAGATGTGTTAACCAAAGGTCTTCCAAAGTAACAATTCAACAAGTTGATTGACAAGTTGGCTATGAATGATATCTTCAAACCAGCTTGAGGGGGAGTGTTAGTTATTTCCTTTATTGTGAAATTTTTTATTGTACTTATTGTATTATATCTGCTATATTTTATTCTTTCCTTATTTGTAATTGGGTATTTCTTCTATTTAAGAAACTCTTTCCTCCTAAGATTAATAAGAGAAAAGAATAATGGTTTCTAGCAGCGATGATATTAGGAGGGTTCAAAATAGTGAAGTTAGTATATCGGTTACCACAATGCAAGTCTCAAGTGCTAAGGACAAGCCCTGTCATGTCATATATGACCTTTTATGGTGTAATACAAGAAATATGGGAGTTTGACTATCATGGATTATCATTTATTTTATTCAAATGTAATTGGGTTGAGAATAGAAATGGAGTCAAAACAGACGAGTTTGGGTTTACTATTGTGGACCTCAATCGTTTGAACATAAGTCAAACCCATTTATTTTAGCCTCTCAAGAAAAACAGGTCTTCTATGTAAAAGACCCTGTAAATTCGGGTTGGTCATTGTTTTAACATTTCCACAACGAACGATTGAAGATGATTTTTATGAAGATGAAATAGGAGATATGCTACAAGAGTGTGGTTATGGAGGTATGCAAAGAATGCCCAATGTTGATACATTTATTGAGATTGATGATACAACATCCACATAGATTAGAAATGGTTGTGAGGGTAGATGAGTTGATAAATAATGTATTAAACATGGTATGTCATTTACTATGGTTATATGTATTAAATATTAAGATTATATGTTTTTTGTGTGAATAATAATATTTTTTTATTTTTTTATTTTTTTGCAAATTCACATGGAAATTCAACAAGTAGCAGTAATAGAAATATGATCAGTATTCCATGTGGCCGAACTACTATGTTTGAGTTGGCACAAATAAGAACATCTGGGCAACGGTTGGCCATTGATTGTAATGAACATGGACAACCGATTAAATTTAGTGCAAAGAAAATGCAAAGTTATATCTGAGGTTGTGTTCGACAACAAATACCTATAACATATAATTCTTGGAAAAAAAGTTCCAAACCATGTAAAAGATAAACTTTTTGATCGTATAGCGGTATGTTTTCTAAAACTTTAATTCATATGCATAATACTTTGATGAAGCCACTGGAGAATGTGCCAGTCGAATTGTAAGTTTATATTGTGCAAAGTTTGAGATGACATATATATAATGTCTGAAACTTGTGATAACATAGATATTGTGTGAAAATTGTAATATGTTTTATAGGATAAATTGGCCAAAGTCTATGAAGGTGAAGATGTTTTGACCAAAGCATTGGGTACAGATGAACATTGGGGACATGTTAGAGGAGTGGGTGATTTTGTTTACCATTCTCAATATTACAAATTAGTAAAACCAAAGTCCACAATGAGCCTTGAAGGAGGCTTTAATGAAAAAAATGTTTGACATGTTAAAGTGTCAAGAGAAAAAACTCATAGCAAAAAATCTCATCAAACCAAATCATCTATTGGAAGTGTCGCATTTAGTGCATCTGAAGAAGAATATACTGAGAAGATGCCTAAAGAAGATTTGGAGGTAATTTATTTATTGTGACTTTTAAATTTTAATCATATTGTGCTTAACCGTGCATGACATTAGTTCTTTTAAATTTGTTAAGGGGACACTATACCATTAGGCTATAGGAACTCTAGATAATATTTTTGCAGTAGCCACAACATTTGATGATGGTGTGTCATGCTTAACTGTTAAAGTACTGATTGACATTGTCATGGGAGAAGATTTGCCAATACCAATTCCTGTGAAGGGAAAAATAGAGTCCTTAAATCAAGCAATGGGCAACTTCATAACATGGCTTCGTGAACTTATAATTATGGTTGACGAGAAAAAAGTATGTCGTTTTTTCAGTATATGAGTTTGGTTATTTATTATTTTTCGTACTTTGAATTTTTGTAACTTTGGTTATGGTAGGACCATTCAACAATTAAGAGTGTCGGCCACTCCTCCAAATATACAGACACCAATGGCACCATCAAATTCTTGAACGGACATGTCATACACAACACGAACGATGTAGACTTGATCCGTATCAATTTGAACGAGCATATATTTGGAAGAGACAAATTTGTTTATTTAGATCGCGATGATCTGATCCAATATTGCAATATGGTTGAAATTGGTTACATGTGTATTGACATACATTGTGTAAGTATTACTCATCTAGATTCACTTATATATATTTTGTTTCATGTTTAAATAATAACTTTTACTTTGTTTAGGTATCTTTGAGATTAATGTGGCCGTGATATTATGAAGAAGTTTTTTATAATTAATCAAGAAAAAATATCGTCACATGTGAAGTGTCAAGATATTTGATCAAAAAATTTACCCAACCAACTAGAATTGGCTAATTTGGACCAATTAGTTCTTATTCCATACAACACAGGGTAAGTAAATACAAGTTCTTTAGTTATTTTTAATTTGCATTATATGCGTACTAATATTTCAAAATTGTTGCTTGTTATAGTTATCATTGGATATTGATTGTAATCAATCTACAAGAAAATTGTGTTCATGTTTTAGACTCTATTCGAAGTAAGGTTCAAGAGGATTTTCATGGAGTTATAAATATGTAAGTGTAATTGAACTTTCTTAGCTCTTAATTGAAGTATTTATGTTTAACTAATGTTTTCAAACTATTTAGTGGATTGAAAACATGGAAACCAAGCATGATCTCCAACACCATCGGTCTTCTCCAAAATGGAAACCTGTAAAGGTAAATTTACATTAATTTTTTAATAGTTTATGTTCATTCGAACATAAGAATAATTATTTTCAACTTCTTTATATGCAGTGCCCCCGTCAATTAGATTCTATAGGATGTGGGTACTGTGTGCAAAAGTATATATACGAAATAATGCATAATCCTACTACTCCCATTACTAGCCTCATACATAAATTATTTATTTTTTCTACTACTCCTATTACTAGCCTCGTACATAAATTATTTATTTTTTATATACTAGCTTTAATTTAATAAATGATGTAAACTTATGTTGAGTTTATCTTTTTTTTTTTTCTTTTTGTAGTTTAATACAAAAAATACATAATGCCCAAGGAGAGATTGACGTAATTCAAACCCAATGGCCAAGTTTTGTTGGCCGATTTGTGTAAGGATGTACTTCTTATTTTTTTGTCTCAATAGAATGTAAATGCTAGCTTAGAATGAATGCTGATGAGTTTTGAGTAAAATATGCAAGTTTAGAATGAATTCGAAGTACTAATCGTTGGTTTGTGGATAGACGAATTGTTATCTAACCATGATCTGTTCATTGGAAGATTTATGTATAATTTTTTTGTTTATGGGGTATTTGGTGTAAGTATTCATGGAAGTACTAATTAATATTTGTGAATGGGAGAAATGATTATTAATATTATAGAGGTGATTGATAATTATAATCATTGTTCTATGAAAGTGTGTTAGCGATATATAAATGTTGGTTAGTATGTTTATTTCACATTTGATGAGTACTTATAGAATGGATTGGAAATATTAATTCTTGTTTGTGGATAAATTATTATAGAAGTGTGCTTCATTGTAGGTAACTTTGTATTTAGTTTTGTGGTAGAGTGTATTGTTCTGTCTATTGTTATATTTCAGGTTTGAGTTCAGTGAATTCATAGGTGGAAGACAAATATTGTTGGCTTGCCATGTAGAATATAACAAGCACGCATTACAATGAACAATTTTTTATATATATTTTTTAATAAAAAAAACAATGACGAACATTTCTTGACCCAACATGAGTTATATAATGTCGTTTTTAACTTTTTGACCCACATTAAAAATGGATTCGACAATGAAGTTTTAAAAAAACGGACAATAATTGAAAAAAAGGGACATGGATTTTGGGCTTCACACCCCGCCCCGAGCCCGCACTCCTGAACCCGAGGAGAGGCGTGAGGGACCGCAGATAACACCCTTTTGTGATACCTACCGTCCAGCTGAACCTCTTTAACATACACTCAGTAAACTTTAAGTCAAGGAGATAACAACAACTGGTTAAGTAGGCCCATTTTATTACAACAACAAAGTTTACAACAACAACTCTTTAAAACCCTCTAAAAGTGTAACTATGGCTTTGGCAGACCTTGACCTTAGTAGCACCCTAGAATTTCTCACCTTTCGCTACCTGGGAAGAAAACATGAAATAACATAATGAGCTTCACAAAGCTCAGTGAGCGGTAAGCAACTTCTAGAGTCTATTTCAACTCATAAATAATAAGCATATCATAAATATGAGATTACATTCAAACCTCAGCCTTGAATGAGTCTGTTCTCAAATCTATCTACACTCACGGTAGATAGCTAAACTGATAACTACTTAGAATGAGTATGTTGTCTACCTACACACATGGTAGATAGTTAACTAATACTAATCATGAACGCTTACTAAGCTGAGTTCCCTTTTGTTCTCAATGTCTCCTATATGCACATAGCTTTTTGTGCATGGGTTCAGAAGCTAGGCCCGTCGGCCCTTTGACCATCCCATACGAGGTTCCTCCCACAGGCTCAGGAACTAGACCTCTCGGTCCCCTGACCATCTCGTGAGGTTTTACTTACGGGCTAAGGAACTAGGTCTATTGACCCCCTGACCATCCCGCTTACATAATCTCATTCTCATGCTAGGTACTCATTCATAACATAAGCATATACAATTTACTCTAAAAGATATGCTTTAAGACTTAAAGGAAAATACCACTTACCTTGGTCGTTTAGGAACCTTTCTCTCTAGAAGTTCCTTAGTCTTCTCGGGCTCCTCTTGAACCCTAAATTCCAGATTCAACTTAAAGCTTAGATTACTCATAGTTATAAGCTTTATCTCGAGCTACTTCTTTCTACAAATATGCTCTAAAATGTCTCAGAAAGTTTATCTTAAAATCTTAGCTCATAACTTCTCGTGATTTGGCCGGAATCTTCAAAACATCAAGACTGGCCCAAGCTTACCCAACAGCTCGACCCTTCTGTATTTTTCTCATTCTCTAGCCCGATTCCTTGGAGCTTCTTCTCCGGCAGCCTTACCCTAAAAACAAGACTCTCATAGCTTTCAGGTGGCTTTGAAATCACTCCAAACACACGAGTATTCTGGGAGAACTCTTCGTCCCAAGTTGATGTTACTTTCTATCCTTTCTGTCCGACAGCATCTCCTTCTCTAGGAACCCCTTGACCAACGCATGCGTTCTTCATCAACGCGTAGTCTCCTCCCATTCAGCCTTCATACACTCTTCTGAATGTCCTTTGAGGAGAATTTAAGTTATGGTCTGAAGTCTTTGGCCCTATTTATAGGCGTCCAAGATTGCTCTAAGGCCGACACCTTCTACTTGCCCGCATGTCCAAGTGTCTTTTCCTTACACTATTACTGCAATCTTGTGTCAGCACAAGCCAAGGTGTCTTGCTCCCCTTTTACCAATGCATAGCCCTCAATTTTGCATGTCTTCTTATGTATCCATCTTATTTACTTAAGGCCTGAGACTTCTTCCTAACAAGCCACATGTCTGGATGACGTCCTTGAATGCGTCCATCCATCCTCATATGCGTTCGTCCAACTTCATAGCAGTCATCTAGCCACGAATGCGCCCATCCAATTGCCGCAATATTCCTATGTCCGGATACCACCAATTGGTGCATGCGTCCATCCTGGCTCGTCTTACCGCCGCATAGTTCATCGCCTAACGCTGTTGCCGCATACTACCAATGCATAACGTTGCCACATAGCATCGACGCATAGTGTTGCCGCATAGCATCGATGCATAGCACCACTGTATGACACCAACGCATCCATCGCCACGTGCCCCTATCGCCACATGCCTCCATCGCCGCATACCTTCCTTGCCACATGCCTTCCTCGCCGCATGCTTTCATGAACAACTGGCACGCGCAACTCCAACGCCCAGCGCCCTTGTCCGTGTAACTTGAGGCTACCGCATGCGTTGTTCTAACCTCTCAAGAGTGCTGTCGTATACCATTGACGTATACCTTCGGCTGCACACCTTCGCATCGCCGCATGCCCCCGTACCGCATGCCCTCACGTAGCCTCACCGCATGCCTCGCATAACACTGTCGCATCCATCGCATCCATCGCGCCGCATGCGTTGTTCTCTTGGCCACACTTTGGCTTCCTTCAAAGCCCCAAATAGCCTCTAAATGAGTAGGGCCAATGCATGGACAACCCTTAGTCATTTTTTTCCTTGGCTTCCAACGCATGGTCATACTTAGCTAAATTTTCAGTAGTTATGACTTATTTCTAAAGCTATTTAACAAATCATATTTAAACACTTAGAATTTTTCTACTCTTTATCTTAGGATCTAACTCATACTTAGTTAATCTCTTTTATTTCCTGCTTAAAAGGGAAAATGGAATTTCGGGTTTCACAGCTTTAATATCGGTTTAAAACCGACATTAAAGAGCTTTAATGTTGGTTGCAATCGACATTAAAGATGGTGTTATTAAAGCCCTATAATGTCGATTTTAAACCGATATTGTACACCGTCTTCAATGTCAGTTTAAAGACAACCACATTAAAGGGCTTTAATAACACTATCTTTAATGTCAATTGTCAACCAACATTAAATCCTAGAATTCTTGTAATGTATGTGAAATATTCCATTGTTTGTTCACTTGTACATGTAATATATTTCATTGTTTATTCGTATATATCAGTTTATTGGATTTTGTTTACAGGTTAATGGTTATTTTAAATATACCTTAGAACATTTTGACGGATTCATGATTATTTTAAATATACCTTAGAACATTTTGTTAGGTATTTGAAAATATTCTAACAAATATATGAAATATATTACAATTTATAAATTAGAGATTGACTCAATGCTTGACATAAATCACAGTATAAACCAGTACATGAAATATATTACAATATATAAATCTTCATAAATTCTATTTACACCACAATATAAATCATAATACAATAAGTCTAAATAAAAAAAAAACACTTGTTTATATCAAATAAATGAATAAATATACCACAATATATATTAAATTTCCTACAAAAGCTAAAAAAAATATTACATATATATCACAACACATATAAAAAAATAGGAAAAAATAAAGTTCATCTTCATACGGGGGTTTATAATACATAACACTCCATCTTCATCTCTTATTTTTTTTCAGTCATGGTTGCCACAGATCTCTCCCCCTGTCGTTGTCGATCGGATTTGCTTGCCCTGTTGTGCCGTTGATCGAACTGCTCCACCTCTCACCATCGGATTCACCCCACGCCGTCCGCACCATCGATTTGTCCAAGTCGTTCGTGTCATCTCATGTCAAGCCATCAATTTGCCCCACGCTATCATCTACCGCCTACAACTCACATCGCTGGAATGAGAAAAAAGAGGGGGAAGGAGAAAAAAGAGGGAAGAGGAAGAAATGAATGTGAATTATGAGGGAGAGAATATATGAAATATATTATTGGGAGAGAGAATATGCATGGCGGAGAGAAGTATGCATGGAGGAGAGAGAAATACATGCATGAAAATATATATATATAAAATGTAGGTGAGAGCCACTTATATGAGTGAAAAAAGGGAGATCAATAGTTTTTTTTTTTTTTTTCTTTTGTATAAAATGAAATGTTTAAGATATTAATGCCTATTAGTAAGGCATTTTATGTAGAAATCCCCTGAAGAAATCTTTTTATTCTCAATTTCGCAGGTAAACCTTGCAGCCAAAGCCCAATATTCAAGCGCTCGGCTTTAATCTTCGGGTTTGGTCCAAATAAGCCACCATGGTCATGGGAGAACTGAAAATTGAGAATTTGTTACTAAATATTATATCAAATTATTCCATATTTTTTCAATTCCTTAACATATATTTGACAGAATTTCAAATGAATATTTCAGTTATATATTTTTTAAAATTAATTTAATATTTTTAAATTTTGAGAAAGATCCATTTGTTTTAAAAAAAATTAAGATTTAAGATATATATAAAATTGTGATGTTAATCTTATTTGAGATTTCATCTAACTCAAAAATATGAATTTCGATATTGATTATGTTCGAAATTTTATATATCAATTAAATTTTTAACTAAAATATCGTTGAACCAGTGACGAAAACTATTTTTACGAATTTTTAAAAAAAGTTTTATAAGCTAAAACAATTTGCCCTGAAAATTCTCTCTAGTTCTTTCTCATTTTGAATTTTGGCACAGAAACGCGAGGAATCTCTGTCGGTTCTGTGCAAATTCCGGCAGAAGAAGGAGGAAAAGGATGCCAGAATCGATGGAAGCTACACCGTCTGTACCTCCAAGCCTCGATCTTCAATCAGTTCGCAGGTTTCTTCTGTCTTGCTTCTATGTGCACTAATTATGTGTAATAATGTATAATTCGACGGCATTTTTACTCTTATTGAAATCGCATCAGCGAGCTAGAAGAGTTGCAGAGATCGTTGGAGGAAAATGAAGCTTATACGCCGGATTCATTAGGTTCTGAGAAGTTACTGAAGGAGTGTGCTCTCCATCTCGAGGTTTTCTTTTGCAGTTTATCTTACTTTTATCCATCCCTTGCTTTTTCTCCATTTTGTGTTAAAGAGAAAAATTTGTGGCTCTTTTTCTTTGAAATGTGCAGAGCAGACTACAGCAGATTCTGTCAGAATACTCTAATGTCGATAGTTTCTTGGGGATTGATGATTTAGGTAATTCTATTAAGCTTACTTTTATGTTTCTTAAACTTTGAAAGCATTTGTGTGTGTTCATTTCAAAATTTTGTCCTCCATTGTGTTAGATGAATTTTGCTTCATTTTAGTGGCTATTACTATATTAACGACTTATATTTCCTTTCCTGCGTTTTGATCCATCTCTCCAATGTTTTCTTTTTTTTCTTTTTTTTGCTCCATAATTTGTCATATCTCTTTCTAGATGCGTATGTTGAACATATGAAAGAGGAACTTGTCGCGGTGGAAGCTGAAAGCAGCAAAATCTCCAATGAGATCGAGGTTCTTAAGAGAACCAATATAGAAGGCATTCTCTTTGTTTATGTTTTGATTTATACTTATCAGCCTCCTCTTTGTGTTGACATCCTCCTTTGGCTTCCAATTACAGATTCTAATAAATTAAAGATGGATCTTGAAGTATTAAAATTGTCACTAGATCGTTTTACATCACAGGTTGGTTTCTATTGCAAACAAAATTTACGATACCAATAGTTACCGGACTAGGATGAGCGGATGATGACCATGATTTACTTAAATTTTCATAAAAGTTGCATTGCTTAAATGTTGAAACGGGATATATCAAGTGAATCCAACTATGGAAGGTGAATGTCCTTGTTTTCATCTCAATAATTAGGCGAATGAGAAATAAGGCAAAAACCAGATGGAGGAAGCTCTAGGAAATGCAATATCTGACAATAATCACCGAAGTCATATTATGTAGCAGGCTTGCTCCTTGTGTTATTTAATTGGTCTGGTTTGTCATTATGGAAAAACAAATGAAAATAGATTCTTTAATATATTGGATAAGATATTCTGCAAATGTTTTTCTAGACGTTACTGCCAATGCTTGGTTTTTGTTTACATGTCTTTCTCTCTCTCTCTCTCTGCTTTTTTTCCCCACCTTCCAATGATTTCCTCATTTTCAATTTTATTTTCTCTATTCTGTTTGGACTAACGTGTGATTAGCATATACTTGTTTATATGCCTAATCAAAGGTCCTTCCAAGTGAGAATGTCTATCACCTTGTTAACATTACAAATTACAATCTTGTAGGATCCTGAAGAGGCAACATTTAATTGCAGCTCTATGAATGGTGAAGATCAGATGAACATAGTCAACCGTGAATGCAATGCATTTGAGGTTGGTTCTATCACTTTTTTGCTTCTGACTTCATTTTTGGTTGTCATATCTTCTTTATAAAATTTTGATCAATTATAAGCAAGTTTCTAGGGAGCGTGCAATGGTTCCGTTAACTGTTTCAACCACGATTTTGCAGCTTAGTGACAAACTATATGTGGTTTGACTTATCCTGAAGTGGTTCTTTTCTTACCCATTCATTTATAAGGCTTACAATCATCAACTATTTTACGAAACTGTTTATGCTTCTTCCAGGTTTTGGAACTTGAAGGTCAGATTGAGCAGAACAAAAAAATTCTAAAATCTTTGCAAGAAGTAGATAAGATATTCAAAAGGTAATATGTGTTTTGAGATGTGAATTGTATTTAAATCTCTTGATCTTGATACCTCAGTTATGTAACTCAGTTCTGTCTCTAAATTACATCTCCCAAGCTTAAGATTTTTAGTCTAAGATCAATTAACATATGATCAGTAGATTAGAAGCATGAAAAATAGATAAACATTAATAAAACGTCCAATTTCATTGCATCAAGAGTAATAAAAAACCGGTCTATAAAATCTGGAGGCTACATTAGTCCCTAAGAGCTAAAAGATTAACTATCATATTTCGCACTGCACAAACAAATCTAATGAAAATACAGTAGTAAAGAGATAAATTGTTTTGGAAAAGGAGAAAAACTAAATCCAACGTGTCAATTCTGTCCTTAAGGAGATATCCACAATCTTGAGCCTCAAATATCTTTTCTGTCCGCTCCAATATGCTCTCCTTGCCCTCAGTTTTTGATCGAAATATCTTAAATCTGAAAATTTCTCTTTGTTGAATCTTCCTGCTCGCAGTGCACGAAACCTGGGTTGTGCTATTGCCATGGCATTGTAGGGTGGTGCCATGGTGCTGCCCTCGATTAGGGGGAAATTAGAAGTTCGGAGTGCCATGACCTTTCAAGGAAGCACCATGGCATTGTGCTGTAGCACCATTGTGCCTTGTGGTAGCACCCTTTTCTTTTTTTTCTTCATGCTGCTGCAGCACCACGATTTTGTAACATGCACCTTGGTGCTATTCCCTCGGATATTAGGCTCCTACCATCTTTGTGTGGTCTTCTCGCATATAGATTCTGATTTTCTCCAAATATCTCTATAGAGTGTAGATCTTCACTCTCTCTTTATCGTTTTATTTGTACACAACAAAAGTATACATACACAAATTTTGTTGAAAAATCAGAGTAGTTCTATACCAATGTTGAAAAAACCAAAGTAGTTCTGATACCATTGTTGAGAAAATGGAGTCGATGAAAAATAAGTAAATGTTGTGGAAGCTAACCAATATCTCAATGTTTGTTAAACAAAGAGAAGAAAAAAGAAAATGAGAGTGAAACTCAAACTTCTTATTGAAGTAGGAAAAAAATTGGTGATACTCAAAATGTAGTACACAAAATTGTGATACACAAAATGCATGGTAGCTCACCCTTATATAGGACAAGGATATGAACCTAATTAATACTACTAACTTACAATTTAAAACAATATTAAAAAAAGAAACTCACAAAAAGTTAAAAGCTTAAAAATAACAAACAACTTAAATCTTAGATCTAACATAGACATCAAACTTAAAAGTAAATATAATAATAAATTTAAAAGACTTAAAAATTGAAATTTTAATGAAGAAAAACCTCAAATCTCAACACTTTTGCTTGAGGGTTTTCTTTGTCGCACCCAACGGTGTGGAAATATAAATTGCCTATGTGGTAGAGCTTTTGTGAGAATGCTGAAAAATTGTTCCATGATTTCACTTTCTTTCTTTCTCTGCTTCTTTCAATAAATAAAATCTTGACTTTGATGTGCCTTATTCTTCCATCTTGTATCAAATTGAAGACACTAGCAACCAAATCAAGTTTTTCTTTTAGATAAGGTAGACTATGCATCTTTCCCCCTTCTTGAAAACCGTTGCAAATCTAATCAATAAAGGTAAATTTGAAAATGTTATCAACCATGTTAGAAGAAGGCAAAATTTTCAAAGCTTCGTTGTTTTCGTTTCCAAAGCATTGATGCCACCTTTTGCTTTCTTCTACTTTGGCATTAAAAGCATGATGACACAATGAGTCATCACATAAAACAAAAGACACAAACTTGGTGTTTGAAAAACACATAAAATTGATTATGCAACAATTGAGCAATACTAAGCAAGTTTTGAGATAACTTTGGAACATATAAAATGTTGGATATTTTATATTCACCTTGCTTAGTATGCATGACAACAGTACTTTTGCCTTCAACTAGTAATGTCTCGCCATGTTCGAGGATTACATAGACCATGTAGATATATCAATCTAGCTAAAAAGATTGACATCTGCGCAATTTGCTAGTTGTTGAGAATTTTGGATTTGGTTTTGTTTACTATAACAAAACTTCTCTGTATGGCCGTCCTTGTTGCAATAATCGCAATGGTAGACTTGCTTGTTTTTTAACCTACAATTCTTTTCAGCATGTTTAGTCTTTTTACAAAAACAAGGAGGAAATTTATCTTTTCTTAACACTCCTCCTTTTTCCATACTCACCCGATTTTTAATTGCATGTCTATCATCTTCTCCAACAAGTTTCTTGTCTTTAAACTTTGCATGGAATGCACCCTCAACTTGCTCCTCATTACGCATTATACCCCTTTTTTCATGGGCTTGTAATTTGCTAATCAATTCAACTATAGAGAGAGTTGTTAGATCAGAAGACTCTTCTATGGTTGAGAGTTTTTACTCAAAATTTATCAAGAACACTGACCATTATTCTTTCCACGACTCTTTGATCTGGAAAATTTTCACTAGCTAGTCTTATCTGGTTTACAATGGTCATCACTTTTGTTGTGTAGTTCCTCACAAAATTTGAATCCTTCATTTTTGACATCTCAAACTCTTTCCTGAGAGTCAACAGTTTGACAATTTTCACCCTTGCACTTTCTTCAAATTCCTCATGCAATTTATCCCAAGCTTCTTTTGCCGTTTTACAATCAATAATCCTAAAAAATATAGGGTCTGATAAAGCAACATGAATCAGATAAAACTTTGGGCTTCTTCAATTTCTCCTCTTCATGAAGTCTGATCTGATTCAACGTAGGATTTTCTCCCAGTGGTTGAGGATCAACATCAGTTGAAACTGATTCCCAAAGGCCAAGTGCCTTAAGATAGGATTGCATTTTAGCAACCCAAAACTGGTAGTTTTCACCATTGAAATGTGGAGGAGAGGAAATACCAAAATTAGAAGACATTTTTCAAATACAAAAAATGGAAAAAAAAAAATCACTATCAAACAAAATCACAGGCCTCTAAACTAAGGCTCTGATATCACTGTTGAAAAAATCAAAGTTGCTCTGATACCACTGTTGAAAAAATCAAAGTAGTTTCGATACCACAGAGAATGGAATCGATGAAAAATAAATAAATGTTGCGGAAGCAAACCAATATCTCAATGTTTGTTAAACAAAGAGAAGAAAAAAGAAAATGAGAGTGAAATTCAAACTTCTTATTGAAGTAGGAAAAAAATTGGTGATACTCAAAATGTAGTACACAAAATTGTGATACACAAAATGCATGGTAGCTCACCCTTATATAGGACAAGGATATGAACCTAATTAATACTACTAACTTACAATTTAAAACAATATTAAAAATAGAAACTCACAAAACGTTAAAAGCTTAAAAATAACAAACAACTTAAATCTTAGAACTAACATAGACATCGAACTTAAAAGTAAATATAATGATAAATTTAAAAGACTTAAAAATTGAAATTTTATTGAAGAAAAACCTCAAATCTCAACAAATTTGACATAATTATCATAAAAGTAACAACAATCAAGTTATAATACACGTGAATTACAGCTCAGAAAGTGTGCTATCAATCTAGTACTGACGCTTCTCTCTCCCTTACTTCCTCATAACTTTCTCTTTCTAGTTTGGATGTTATTGAGCAGGTTGAGGACACAATTGGTGGTATGAAGGTCATTGATGTTGCTGATAATTTCATTAGATTATCATTACGTACACACATTCCAAACTTGGAAGATTTTTCAACCTTACAAAGACTTGAAGGTATAATTGAGAAATCTGTATTGGATCACGAGTTGCTAATAGAAGTTTTGGAGGGGACAATGGAGTTAAAGAATGCTGAGGTATATTTGGTTAAGTACCACAATTAATTGCATCCAAGGTTATGTTGGTGTAATCATTATTAGAATTAAGAGTCTAAGTAATTCCATCTGTTGGCACCTATTTCTCTCTCTCATTTATATAAACTCTGTTGAAGGATTCATTAATAATTTGCACAGATCTTTCCTGGTGATGTCCACTTGCACGATATCATCAATGCTTCAAAGTCAATCAGGTATGTTTCTTAAAAATTCCTGTATACATTTGGCTCCACTGTAGTCATGGAGAATTCGGAGAAACTGGGAAGATTCTGTTTCTTAAATTGTAATGATTTGGCTACTATTTAAAGACTCTTTTGGTCGGTTGGAATTAGAATCAAGATCATTCTAGTGAACTGTTATTTAAATAGGCTTATTTTCAGAGAGAGAAAGAGAGAGTAAATGGAACCATGCAGTTTAATTAAGCATATCTAGCTGGTACTGGCGTATAGGCTGCTATAAACATCATATAGTGACATCACCTCTATTTATCCGTAATTGAGATGATTTGGCTATAACTGATTTATTCACTTGTGGAACTCAGCAATTTATCTTACCCATTCATTGCTTTTGCCTGAGCAGCAATTCTTCATTGGAATGGTTTGTGAGAAAAGTACAAGATAGGATTGTTTTGTGTACTCTTAGGCGGTTTGTTGTGAAGAGTGCAAACAAATCAAGGTGAGTCTCGTGAAATTTTCAGATCTTTTGGATAATTAAAACTAATGTATAAAATAGTAGGGATTTTCCCCCCCTTGTGGAGAATTCCATCTCCATACAGGAATTCCTCAACCCACATTTCCAATATCAGAACGGGATGGGGAATGCACCTCAATCTTGACGTAAAATAATGTAATTCTATCTTTTATTTGTTTTTGAGACTGAAATGCTTACTTTTGATGCAGTCATTCTTTTGAGTATTTTGATCAAGACGAAATGATAATATGTAGTATGATTGGAGGGATTGATGCGTGTATTAAGGTGTCTCAAGGTTGGCCATTAGCCGATTCTCCTCTGAAACTTATATCGCTCAAGAGCTCAGATCATTATACAAAAGGAGTTTCTTTAAGCCTCATTTGCAAGGTGGAGGTAATATGCGTTTATCTTTTTGGTTTTTGTTCATTGTCTTTTCCTTTTTGCATTAGGGGATTATGTGTATATTCATCTTCCGATTATGTCTGCATCCTTCAGAAAATGGCGAATTCCTTGGACGCTCGTATTTGCCGAAATCTATCAAGCTTTGCGGACGCTGTTGAAAAAATATTGAAGGAGCAAATGCATTTAGAACTCCAAGCTGACAGTGGTTAAGAACTTTGGTTCTTCATCATGCGATTCAGATTTCTAAATTCTATCTACTTGTTTCAAGTGCCCTGTAGAGTTGTTGCTGAGGAATTTTGATTTCTGAAAATTTTAGCTCAATTATTAATTGCTATATATTTTTTCCCTTTTGTCTGTATAGACTAAAGATTTGTTGCTTTGTGTATTTATTTATTGTTATTGTTTTTTTTTTACAATTGGGATATCAAAAGCCCTATTTCTTTGCATCTTGCTGAAAGCCCATCCCAGAAGTATCTAGAGAACTTGGGGAGAAACCAAGATTTTATTTTAAAGCTAAATTACGTATTTTATATATAAACCTTTTTAACTTTACCCTTTGTTTCAAAAATACTTTTATTCTTTCCGACTTTTGCATATTCATTTCAAAAGTATCCTTGAATTTTATGGTCTTCATTTAGAAGATGGAAGTTGAGACTTGGAATAGTGTGGCGGTGAGTGTCGATCCAATTTTTCGTCCCAATTTTCATTCAAAATTTTAAAGTATTTCTACTATAATGATAGTTTTTATGATAAAAGGTCATGAGTAATCTTAGTTTTATTAACAAGTTTTGAATCCAAAACTTAGAATTTGGGATCTTGGATGAACTAAACATAACCTTAACTGATTGAGACATATCATGTTTCCAGCTTCAAGCACTTGACTTTTAGGATAAATTTATAGTTTGGTTAAAAGTAAAACATCACAAGTTAGTTGTTTGCTACCAACTAATAAGAAAGGTAAAAGGAGACTATAAACAATATCATTAGGCTCAGTCGTATCATTGTATATATCAACAACAGTCAAATTAATCACTGTTAAATGAACTTTCTGTCAAAATAATTACAATTGTTGAATCATCAAAACTAAATGTTGGAGAGTGAGAGAAAGAGAACATGATCGATATTGAAATCCCCAAACCTAGAATTTCTGCCAGAAATTTGAAATTGTGTCCTCAAATGTTAGCTAGTAACTTCTATTGAGTACCTTGTTTACCACAACCTATAACGTATATTGTATGATTTTTCTTTTAAAAAAATTAAAATTTGAATCTGTACCTCACAGATGAAAAGTGAGAGAACCAATCCCTTGAACTCCATTTGCCTTTTGCTAATGTGCCACCTGGTTTGCTTCTTACAATAAATTAACAAGAATCTTCCATACAAAAAGCAATGATCCCTCAATGATGAGTGAATTTGTATATCTAAACAAAGTCTTTTGGAGGGGCTATGGATGGAAAGAGATTGGGTTTGTGATGCTCTGCTCTTCATTTGTTTTTCTTTTTCTTTTTGTTTTTTTGTTTTGCTCTGCTGCTAGTCAGAATTTGTGTTCGTAGTAGGTCGTTTCGGGGACCTAACGACAATTGGGCCATCGGAGGAAGGAGAATTTCCCATATCCCTAGTTTTATGTAGGAGAAAAGTTCCAGAAAGAATGGTAACGAAACCGCATAGTTCGGTTGCAATTTGTGATGCATTTTGTGAGTCCCATTCCTGTTGTAGGTAAAACAATCAGAGAGAGAGGGAAAAACATAGGGATTAGGTGAGAGGGGGAAAATAAGTAGAAATTTCCGCAGAGATGGTTAGCATTTAGAGCTTAACAAAACTAGTCAAGTAGAAATATTGTGTACAAAATATCTAGAGGTTGACCCGACCAACATAAGACTTTGATGGCAAAACACAAACATTAACTCAATATCATAGGGAGTATAAAAAGAATAGTTAAAAGCATATGCATAAGGGAATGTTTGAATGTATTGAAATGGTTAAAATCTTCCTCTTTTTAAGGTTGGAAATGAAAAAAGTAATTTTAATTATTTCAAAATTCCTTTCAAACATGTTTAGGAGTGATTCATTAAAATCATTATGAAATATATTTTAGACTTTGTTTGATAACTATTTCATTTTTTTTATTTTTTAAAATTAAGTTTATTTCTTCTCAATTTCTTTTAGGTTCAATTCTTAACCAAATTAAAAAAGAAAAAAAAATTTTAAAAGCTATTTTTTTTAGTTTTTAAAATTTGACTTATTTTTTAAACTATTAGATAACGAAAAAAAAAATTGGAGGTAGAAGTAGTGTTTATAGGCTTAATTTTTTTTAAAGAAAAAAACTAAAAACCAAATGATTATCAACCGATATCTTAATCATTCGAAACTAACTTTAATGATATGTAAAATTAAATATTAAACTAATTTTGAATGATTAAAGCTGAAATAGTATTCTTGAGTTATTTTGAAAGTTTTTTTTTTGACAATTTCAAAATAACTCCATTAAGATTGATAGTGTGGGAACTAGAACTTGATCTTTTTATGATTGGATATGGACAAAAACATGATGAAATTAGTTGGTAATTTGGAGCATAAAAAAGGTATCTATTCACTGAGAATTACATGCCATTCCACTATATGAATATAATTTTAAGTTTCTTTTACGAGTGCTGAATGCTATGTTTGTTTGCAATACAAATTATTTATAGTGTAATAAGCATTCATTTACATAATATTAATCCTCAAATTATTCATATTATTATTATTATTATAAAGAGAGAACACAGTTTGGTACTATTATTATACTGTTACAAATAAACATTTTTTAAAATTATATAGACACATAGACATGAGTGAAATGGTGATCATGGTAAGTCCAACTGATAATATTTTAGGGAAAGAAGAAATATGGTATAAATTACCTTGAACATAATCATACTGGCAAGGATGGTGAGTGATGTGAACATCACATAGTAAACTGGAGATACAACAGCAGTGTTAAAGGTGTCCAAAGCCTGCAGGATTTAATATAAAATTACACCTTTCATGTTGCCAACTTAAAATAAATAAATAACAATAATAAAATAAAATACACAGTACAACTAATATATCTAAACTAAGATAGAAACAGTACAAAAATACAACGTGATAAATAAAATACACAGTACAACTTAAAATAAATAAATAACAACAATACATTAATTAAGGAAAACAAAAGAGAAAAAAATGGAGAGAAAAACTTCCACTCTCTAGTCACTTATATATACTGAGTAAAAACTACCAAGTTAATATGTGCATATGGATCTTAAAGATTTTAAATTTGGTATGGTCCATACTCGTTTTCTATCTCAATAAGGTATTTTAAAAATTATTTTTAAATAAGATATTAAAATTTAAAATAAAAAATATGTTTCTCCCTCACTTCTCGTTCTCGTCCTCTCTCTCCTTCCCTTCCTACGCTGTTTTTTTTCCCTCTTCGATGTCGATCGACGCTAAGGAAAATCGACTCTGCCCGAGAGGGAAATTCTGAGAAAAGAAACTCCCATTTGTTAAAAGAATGCTTCAAGAAAATTTTCTCCCTATTGAGTCCACCCAAATCCCCTGTTTGTTTGGCTATTGAGAAAATTTCAAAATAAAACGAAGAAGAGAGAAAATCACGTCTCCAAAAGTTCAAGTTCCCAGTTTAGATACTAAAGCAATCAAATTAACAAAATTCTCCCATAAAAAATCTAGGAAGAAAGAAACCCCCAAACCATAGTCCCTTGTTTCATAGTCATAACCAATGGAAAACTTTTTAGTTCCTCAAACTAGAAAAGGAAACAAACATCAAATCCCAAAATGAAACCCTCGAAATCAAAGATCAAAAACGACTTCAAATCCCAAACTTTTTAGTTTTTCCATTTTGAATTTAAATATGTTTTTCAAATAATTAAAAAACCTAAATAATGTAAAAAAAAAAAAAAAGAAAAAGAAAAATAGGATGGAACTTTTAAACTTATTTTTTAAAACTTGAGATCTAAAACGACTAAAATGAAACCTTGGGACTAAATGTACCCATTCCTGATACTAACTTGACTTTATAATATATATATATATGTACTCTTTATTTAATATGGAGATTTAGATTTGATAATTTTATGTATTTAATTGCTTAAAAAATAATGAGATTGATGCATTATGTTCTTAAATTTATTAGGGAAAAAAATATCTTTTTTATGATTAGATTTTGAGTCTAATTTTTCATTTTCAAAATTTTATAAATTTACCTTTAAGTTTTGAATTTTATTTCAATTTAGTTCTAGAGTTTTAAAAAATACATTTAACAAACTTATTTTTAGTTAACACCCACTTTTAGTTTTTTTTTTTAATATTTATTCATTAATTTAAAAGAATTAAATTAATTTTCAATAATTTTTTTTATCACTATTAAAATTAATTTAAAATGTTCTTGAAGTTATTTGGGTTAAGCATTTAATTGGTTTTCTTCTTCTTTTTATTTTCCTTTTTCTATATAATATATTTTACGGAAAAGCATCCCTAATACACTCTAAATATGCAATAATTACAATGTTAGTAAGCAGAAACATGTATAGGAATAAATCAAAAGAAAGATGGAAGTGAAAAGAATGAGAGGATTATACTGAGAAGGCTTGGAGTTGAATATTTACCTTGTTTAAGTAGTTGACCTGTAAAATGCTACCTCCTACCACAAGGACCGTAAAAAACCACGTCTCAAAGTACTTAAACTGATTCATCCCTGAAAACGTCAGCTTAAGTGCAATTCCTACTGCTTTTACGCTCATAACCTACAAATTAATTCGAAACTAATTAATTAAAAGACGGGGAAAATTGAAAATTATAAACATGTATGAACGTGAGTGATGTGATGGTGAGAACAAACCGTAAGAGAACCCATGAGAGAACAAATTCCAACATAAACAATCATGTGGGTTTGTCCAAATCTTGGAACATATCGAACAATGAGAACAGCAACTAGAACCAAAACTATGACGGAGTATACCAGAAAACCTGGTAACAAACCAAAGTATTGTGTTAATTCTCTAAAACACCAAAGATAGAATAAAGTAAAAATTGAAAAAAAAAAAAACAAAACAAACATAAACAAAAAACAAAAACAAACCAAAACTCTCGAAATTTATTAGTTTAAATTCATTAATTTTGAGGAATTGAAAAGATTAAAATCTTTCAAACAGCACAAATTTTAACAAAAATGTCATTTAAACACCAACTTTCTATTAAAGCTTCATTAGCTCCGTATTAGGCGCATGATTTATATTGATTAATTAAAAGCATATGAAAATATTTTCATTGATGATTTTTAAGGAAAAATACAACTTTGATCCCTAGGTTTTAATTTGGTTTCTAGTTAACCCTTAAATTTCAAAATGTACACATTCAGTCAATAAATTTGGTTTATTTTAGTCTATAGATTATAAAATTTTACAAATTTATCCTTGAAATTTGAACTATATTCTAATTTGATCATAATTTTCAAGATTTACACTTTTATCCTCGATTAATTACTAAAAACTCACTTTCCGTTTTTAGTGTTAATGTCTAATAATTACTTAAAAAAATTAAACGAATTATAATTAATTAAATTTTTTTAATCACTAGTGAAATTAGATTTAAAATGTCAACATCATAATTATTTTGAATTAATAGGTATTAATGTCAATTACTAAAAGTAAGTATTTAACGAAATGACGAGATTAAAATTGTAAATCTTGAAATCTAGGGATCAAAATTGAAACAAAACTCAAATTTTAAGGATAAAATTGTAATATTTAAAACTCAAGGACTAAATTGAAACAAAACTCAAAATTTAGTGACTAAATGTGCGATATTTTGAAATCTATGGATCAAATATAATTTAATTTAAAAATTCAGGGACCATATGAAGTATTTTTCTTATTTTAAAATAAAAGCCTTTCAAAAGGGTAAATTAGGAAGGAAATGAGAAACCTGGCTCCGTAGCAAGCACCCAAACTTCCTTGACGGATTCAATATTTCTTTCCTGAGGAGCATGCAAAACAATAGTTGTTGATCCCACCACACATAGAGCACATCCCAGCATGCCGAAGATATGTAGCCTCTCCTCCAAAATGAAATGAGCTAGTACTGCACTGCAGAACGGTGTTGCTTCATCAATGTATTCGCACAGTTTAGCACACAAATACGATTGAAATATCAATAATGAGATTTCTGTTTTTCAGATATGTCAATGGATATAATTAATATAATATCGATATTGACAAATCTGTTAAAAAATATATTTTAATTAATGGTCAAAGTTGTGTATTTACTTCCAAATCTAGCTATAGATCCTTGTCATTGTTATTCATATCCATATTCAGATTAATAGAATATATATTTTCTTAGATCAATGCCGAATCTTCCAACTTATAAATATATCAATATATCCACGGCCATGGATGTTTTAAGTGTATATTGAGTGGTATTAGAAGTATCAAAGTTTTCTTTATATACCTGAAAATTATACTTAAAGCTCCCAAAGGAGTTACGAGAATTGCAGGAGCATAAGCATAAGCAATGAAATTAGCAACCTCTCCAACAATCACTACACAAAATGAAATAAACTTATTGTTAGTAGAAAATTCATAAGCAATCTAATAATAGTATATATAAACATTCAAAAGCAATCTAATACATGCATCTCGCCTCTGTTTTGGTTATTTAAAAAACAAAACCATGAGAATTATCTCATTGAACCTATTCTTACTGTGATCAGCAAATGTTGTTGCAGTTATCCAACTCCAAATCACTCGTTTCAACAGTACGCAACTCAAGAAGCCTTATATTGATCACATCTTTAAAATTCTTCCAAAATACATCTTTAATCGCTCAAATTTATTTTATTTTTAAATACAATTTTCTTTTTCATCAAAATTGATTTTGAATGAATAAAAAACATATTTAGGAGTAATTTTGAAAATGTAAAAAATGATTTTAACTATTTCATAATCTTAAAAAGCATAGACACTAACACGCGACACGAATACGACATGACAACACATCAATCTATAACAAAGTAGGACATGACATGTTGGGGACACGTATTTATTTATTTATTTTTAAAAATAAATGTATGTGATATATTGTGAAATTTGTGCACATATATTTAACAAAAAATTATGAAAAAATATAAATGGAAAAACAAGTAAAGATAAAAACAAAAGTTTAAAACAGAAATGAGGAAAAAAAACAGGAAGAGAAATCGCATAAGTTGTCGGCGGTCGTGGGTCTTGAATTTGAAGTGACCAGCATCAATGAAGTTAGAAAGAAGAATTAGGTAACATAGTGAGTTTTTTATTTTTATTTTTTTAAAAAAGGTTGTAGGTAGGTGAAGTGTGCTAGTCTGGATAAGTGTGTAAACATTCTAGAATTTTGAAAAGGTTGGGCTGAATAGTTAATTTTAAGCCGAAATGCCTACCAATAGTTAGGTCTTGTTTCATTATTTTTTTTCTAAAAAAAATTGTATATAGAGTGTCCTTGGTGTGTCCTAGACGTGTCTTGGCGAGTCCTGACATGTCAAAAAATTAAAAAATAATAATAAAATAGTTGACATGTTGGTGTCCGATACTAACACTAACGACACCAACATGTCGCTATTTTAGAAGTGTCGGTGTTTCTTAGTCAAAATCACTTCCAAACATATTATGTAAGTTCTCATAAAAAAATCCTATCAATAATTATCCATGTTTGATGGACCAAGTATTTCATCAAAAAGTGAATGAAACCTATTACAGTTGCAACATGTGTGCTCGTCCCTTCTCTTGGTAATTAAAAATAAATATATGATTCTGTGTGGACAAAGAAAATGAGGGAGGAGGAAAGGGAGAGAGATCCAAGATATGTTTAGGACATATTTAAGGGTAATTTTGAAACGGTTAAAATTATTCTTGTCAGGTATAAAATTACTCTCCAATCCATCTTTAATCTACTCAAAATCAATTTCAATGTTTGATTTTTATATTTTTCATGCAAGTTTTATATCATTAAAATTAATTTTGAATGATTAAGAATATTTTAGGATTGATTTTGAGAACTCCCAAACATGCCATTAAGCTCCCACATATGGTAAAATTAGAAAAACTCATAATTCCAAAGGGGAAAAGCAGCGGCAACTAATTTGTACCTTTATATTGAAGCATGCATATCCATAGATAAGAATGCTTCGACTTCCTAAATCTTAACTATTTGGAATTGAAAAAAGAAACACTCATAGATGAATCAGCTGGAAAAAAAGAGATCAAACACACACGAGCAGAGTTTGAAAACTTATGAAACAAATATCACTTCAAGTGCAAGTGTAATAATGCTTTCTTGAGGACAACTGCTAGTTTTAGCAATTCGAGGTTTAAACAGAACAAAATTATGAATAAGCAACCAAATAAATGAAGAAGAAACTTACTACTTATCATCCCAGCCCACCACATAGGTTCATACAAATACGAATATCCTCCAGAACCTGATTCACTTGAAAACAAGTTCAATAAAATAGAAGAATTCTAGAAATTATCAAAATATCGTCCCTAACTACACACAAAGCCCTATATCAAAATCATGAACTAATCGCTTCTACTTTTACGCAAACATGAAATTCAACTATTAAATCGAAATTATTCAAAGATGATTGAAGTATTCTAAAAGCAAGCAAACCTGCTCTGGTTCCACTACTACCGGCTTTCATAAGACCTTTCTTCTTGATAATGAAGCTACTACCGATGAAGATACTCGAAGAAACAGCAAGAATGAGGCCATGAATGTTATCGGAAGATAATCCCATTGCTTATAGAAACGGAAAAGAAAGACTCAGAGATAATCTTCCGATGCCGAAATTGACGATCCGGATGGTTCCTGTGGATTGAAACATCACGGAATTTCATCAGAGAAAGCAAACGACGATGCATTATTATTACTAGAGGTACATATATGAAATTGCGTTTGATTGAAGGTAATTGCAGAGAGAAAAATGGCGGAAATCTGACCTTCATAACATCAAATTGTTGATGAATCTGGAAGCTGGAGATCGAAGAAGGAACGAATCGGATCAGAAAGTGAATGGAATTGGAAAGGATAGAAAGAAGGGGAGAAAGAGAGAGAGAGAGAGGGAATGTGGGAATTGGAGGCGCTAAGTGGCAAACGGTGAATCCGTTACATTTGTTTCTTTTTTGATTTTTAATTTTTAATTATTTGTTTTAATTTCACAAAAAGAAATTATGGGCCACAATTTAAAACTTTCGCCTCCGAATCCCGCGTTTCTTTTGCTGTTGCTTGACGAAACTGAAAAATCCTACGACGTCGTTTCATTTCGTTTCTTGTTCTTCCTGTCTCTTTTCCTCTCTGTACTTTGGATGGGAATTCGAACGTCCTCCACAAGGTGAAGGTTTGAAATTTTGTTCTCATGCATTTAAAAATATTGTCAATTATGTTGGTGTTGGTATTAAAATTGATCGTCTGATCTTTCACTGTTATATCAATCCAAACTTAATCATCATGGATTGGCTTAATGATCGAGAGAGGTCATAAATTTGATAAAAGACACGGAATGAGTTCAATTCATGGTAATTACCAACCTAAGATTTGATAATCTCACAAATCTTGTGAGATTAGTCAATGTGTGTATAAATTGGTCCAAACACTTATATATATATATATTAATCTGAACTTAATCATCATGGATTGACTTATGAGATTAGTCATTGTTATATCAATCTGAACTTAATCATCATGGATTGACCTAATGATCGAGAGATGTCATAAGTTTGATAAAAGACACGAATGAATTCAATTCATGGTAATTACCAACCTAAGATTTAATAATCTCACAAATCTTGTGAGATTAGTCAAATGTGTGTATAAATTGGTCCGAACACTTATATATACACATATACACATTTAATTTGATGGATAAAAGTTATGAAGTTGTTGGTGGTTGAGTTGGAAGCAACAATTTCAGAGTTTTGATTGCCTTTTGTATCAATCTCATAGCTTAGAAGTGATTTATAATTTATGTTAGTATATTAGTTTTTATTATGTATTACACCTTCAATTTAGAAAGAAGATAATATATCTTTATCTAATGAGTTAGGTGCGTGAGTAGACTATAACTACTTTTTTAGTTCATAGATCATTTGTCTTTGTATTCAATTTCTAACACTAAAATTTTTATTGTGTTTGACAACATATAAGAGTGAAAAGTAATTTGAATCTATGACCTCTTTGATGTATATGTTTTAAAAGCTAAGATATGCTCAAGTTGGCCCTATGATGATAAAATGAAGGCTTATCCAATAAACTCTTAATGTCTCTATCAAAGGCAAACTTAGAACTAACACAATGTAGGAGATAGTTTAATTTTTATAAACAAATCTTATTAGTTCTTTTTTTAAGTTTTACGACAAATAGAGTTGGACGCCTAAATCTTCTACATTTTGATAAAAGATGTATGTCTTAACCCATTAATCTATACTCAAATTAGATATAGGTTTTAAAATATAATTTTATTTTTAAAAGTGGACAAAATTATTTGAAGTAATTAATTTTAGAGCATTTTTTATTCTTTCTTTTCTCAAGTCAATAACATTTATTATTTCTCAAAAAGAATATTTATTATTGTATATTGATAAAATAAATAAAATAAAATGTTGTAACCTCATAATGTCCAAGAATAATTAAGTGGTACTTTAAAGACAAAATTTCTTATTGTAAAGCATGTTAATATCATTTAAGGATAGCGTAAAATGGTAGCATTTCTAATGGTAAGAAATGTCAATATCATTTAAAGATGGTGTAAAGCCCGTAGCATTAAAATATTAATTAATAAAATAAAATTTATAGTGTGATAAGTAAATTAACGTCAAAATGAGATTGACTTAACGAAACCTTTTTCTCTAGAGGTGGAAGCTTGGTCTCCCATCTTGCAAATGTGATACTTAATACTGAAGCAACTCTTTTATCATCCTCAAATAAATTTTCTTCCTATTCATATGTCTAGGATTGCCTTTCTTCGTATAAGGATCCATCATTACTAGAAAAAATTGATTTGATTTTTTTTTTTACGAAGGTGTTGAATTAAATACATAGGATAGAAGAATCGAACCTCTAAAATCAAGATTAGTGGTACAAACACTATGCCAGTTGAACTATACTATTTTAGATTTGTTTTGATTCTAATTTAGGAAGCAATACTAAATGAGAGAGGTAAAACGTTGGGGAATTATTTAAGATTTTTTCTTTGATTACTGTCATTATTATAGTAACTCAATTTTTTAAATCCTGCCATTATTATAGTAACTTTCTTTTTTAATTCCTGTCATTATTATGGTAACCGAAGCATCGATGTAATTAGAATAGCAATTTGGCACAATATTTTTTTTTTTTAATTTTTTTAAGAGAAATAAATTTTATTAATGAATGAAACAAGGAGAAACCAATGCCTATAGGTGTATGTGTATTACACGAACGTTCTTCAATTTGAAATCAAGGACAAGCTGTAATTGTTAAACAGGCATGAAAAAGAATAAATCCAAAAAAATATTAAAAAAAAAAAAAGAATTGAGAATGTCCCAAAGATTCAACCACTCCTTTCACCATCTTGAAAAGAAAAAACTCAAAAACTATAACGAAAACAAGTCATGATAACTTTTTGGCGCCATGAGATGGATGTCCCACCAAAAGGAAAGCTAGGAGATGATAAATGTCGTTCGACAAGGCCAAATACCACACAAAGGCATCCAAAATCGTTTCTCAATTAGCAGGAAAAAAATACCCAAAATCTCAAAAAGATCGTTGCACACATAATACACGGAGGAGAAAGATTGAGTTAAGGCATTCTCCCTTGAATAAAATCATCTCTGTGTTTATAGCTCTGACTGAACTCCCAAAGAAAGATCTTAATCTTCCTCTGATAGAAGCCATGTCAAATCGCTCAATAAAGGTTATTTAGAAGACTTAGAAAAGGTCTTGCATAAGAAATTCAGGAGTAAAAATATTGAAAGAACCGAGAGGTGAAGACCAATAATTATTTATATTTCAAAAATGGATGTAAGGAGATGAGATAAAAGCAATCCATCCAACTATTTCCAAATCATTAAGCTTCCATCAAAGAATCAAATCTCAAACTGCAGATGCAGTAAGACGAAATAAAGAAGAGAAAAGCCGTAGCAATAACTCCACAACCCAACCAAGGATTATGCCAAAAACTGAAAAAACTATTTCAAATAACACTAATTTAAAAACATACCAAAACAAGTAGTAATTTTTAACAGAGATGAAAGGGAAGCACATTAATTTGTCTGTTAGATTACTATGGGTCGTTATGACACAAATATTGGCAACAGAAGCATCCTGTAGCTAGACATTTATAAGAAATTAAATGCAAAATTTAAAAACTAGTTTTTAAATCTCAAATTGGAGCAATCCAGGACAAGGAAAAAAAAATCTGAACTTCTTAAATCCCAACTATTCATCAAAGTTGATGCAAAAAGTTCTAACCTATCCTAACCAGGTTATAGCATAAACATGATGAAGACTCAACCTGTCAGGTTCAACGTTATAGCTCGGTGCTCAATTCCTTCAGAAACAATAGACCGTGCACAAACTAAGACATTGACATCCACCTCATCCAAGTCGCAACCCGAGTTTGAAATCAAAGACTGCAGCTCTCATACCGTCGTTTTCCAGGTTATCCTACCAAGAAATTATTTGAAAAGGAAAGACGAGAAGATGGGGAGTGGGCGGGGAGAAAAGAACAAACACCAGAGAAAAAGACTAAACAATTAAGTTTTTACCCAACCAATATCTACCACTACACTACACCCAACAATCAGATAAATTACGTGAAGCTTAGTCCAATATTCTCCCACAAACAATTCACAATCAATTTCATCAATCATGGTGGTATTTTTTAAAACTCAAAGGCTAATTATTATTATTTATAGGAAACAGAAAATTCAAAGACATTATGTGCTACAAAAAAAGTCTATAATTAAAAGAAAAGAAAACCTGTAGCCATGCATCGAGTCTCATCCAACATGCATTTCCCTATAAATATCTTCAACCAAGCAGTTGCATACAACATTACCTGCCATATATATATATATATATATATGCAATTCACCGCGATTAAAAATTGCTTCCAAGTGAGTCAGCCATTCTGATCATACCCAGAAGGAGGAAATTTTGATGCAATTTATCTCAGCAACATCTGGTTTCAACCGACCTTTAATGATAGCTTGGCCTAACGAAATAAAATTTGGGAAATTGGAGGAAAAGAGGAAAGGAGAAAAAAAAAGGAAAAAAGAAGACAGAAGAGATATGAGGGAAGAAGACAACAGCACCAGAGCAAATTGTACTGCGTAAAAAAATGTATAAGATGTTCCAAAATATACAAATCATCGTGCAAATGATCCAGGACTTAAATGGAAGGTTGCTGTTAATAACTTCCCATCACAAAAGCATACCTTCGTGTAAACAAGAGAAAATCAACCCCGACAAACCTCCAATGACAATCACCCCGAATAACCTGCATGTATATTGGATAGAACAGGTCCAACGCCCATTCAAATGGATATTAAAATGAAACCCATGCATCGGCCACATCAAAAGAACTTCTAGTGTGAGCACTAAAAATTCTAACCTAAAACAAGAGGTATTTTGATTGTGCATAGGAGAAACCCTAAGAAATATAAACTTGAAACTCATAATGAGATCGACTCTTTAGCCCCAACCATGGTTGTCCTCTCAGCACCCAAAAATAAAAATAAAAAATAAACAAAAATAAAAAAGGAAATACCAACATACTTCAATTCCTAAGTTAACAATATCCTTGTTCAAATAGACAATTCTATCGAAAATTCACCATGTAAAAGAAGGTCATAGTTAAACATACATCAAGTAGTAAAAGAAGCTCGCTACAGATACTGGGTGTCTTGTCTCGTAGACAAAAGAACAGCAATACTTCAAACGCTTAAAGCAGACCAACATCAACTGAAAGAGTCTAGACTATAGCCTGCCAACCTGCAAAAGATAACCAAAGACAAAAGACATGGATGAAAACTAAAAATCAGAATTTTCTGAGCACCCAAAGAAATGGAAACAAATCTTCAATCAAGTAGCCCTTTCTCAAATGAAGTATGCCCCCGAATACGCCAACAAGCCAGCCTGAAATTGCTGAGCGTGAAATTTGACCTAGGTTATCAAGGTATTCAAGTCTGCAACAATCTTCTATTCATGTGATTCATGAGTTACAGTAAAGCATTTCCATGTCAAATTTTAAATGTAACTCCATCTCCTGAAGGTCAATCACCAGAAATTGCATCTGTATTAAGGTGACATCGAGCATCTACTGTCAGCATTATCCAATGAGAACTTGAAAAACTACAACCTCCATTAAACTCTAGTCTCTAACTTCCTGCGTTAACACCCATGAACCTATTTGTATAAATATTCATTGCAATTGAAAATGGGAAACCCAAAAGAAACGCATTTGCTGATCTTACCAGCTAAATCAACTTGCTCAACACCAGCCACTTCGATTTTGCTTGGTTCCTCGACATTAGAATATTGGGAATTTAAACCTTCTCTACCCTGATCTTCTCCTGGTATGTCATCCTTTGAGAGACTAGATTCACGGCCTGAAAAGATCAATCCATATCCATCAATGTTTATATGATTCACGACTCTTTAATTGTTCATCAATATTTTGATATCTTAAATCATTTAATTGTACTTACCTCCTACAGGTTCTAGTATTGATTTCTCTCCATGTTTAAATTCATTTTCCTTCGTACTTGGAGATAAATTACTTTCTCCATTTTCTCCTGAAATTGACCTAGACCTCTGTCTCCCATGATGCTTTGAATTTTCAGCTATATATCCATTATCTATATCAGTAACATCAACACGAGGCTTATCTTCAGGAGAGAGTGATCTCCTACGTTTTGATTTATTTTCATCAGAACTGGTAGGTGACAACCTAGTCACTTTTTGCCGTCCAGCCTCAGGAGATATAGATCTGGATGACCTTCTATCATGATGCCTCAACTTTTTGTCTCTGCTTCTATCTGATTTCTCCCTCCTGTGATGCTTACCATCTACAGATTTTGACCTGGATCTTCTTCTGCTACGATGTTTCAGTTTTTCATCTCTAGAGCTATCCACCTTACCATCAGGGAGATGTTTACTTTCTGAAGAACTTGACCGTGATCGCCTTCTACCATGATATTTTGATGTGGTATCATCAACCTTTTCCCTAGAATTTGATCTAGACCGCCTTCTATGTTTAGAAATGTTCTTGTCCATGCTTCTAGGCGATGATCTTCTTTTACTATGCTTGTTTTCCAGCGAGGCAGATCTCGACCGCCTTCTATCCCGATTCTTTGACTTTCCATGTCGCGTTTCATTAATTTTTTCATCAGAATGATGCTTAGTCTCAAGAGATTTAGACCTTGACCATCTTCTATGTTTTAGTTTGTCACCATCATCCTTTCTTGGGGATGATCTGCTTTTCCCATGATGGCGACTAGGTGATCTTAAATCAGAATGATCTGATTTCCTACCTCTTTGTGGTGAACGTTCACGCTGGTGACTGGGAGAATCAGAACCTGCTCGGTATGATTTTCTTCTGCGAGGACTTATGCTTCTACTTCTATTTTTCCTTGAGATGGGTGAACGATGACTTCTTGATCTATCTAGATCACGCCTTCTAGATCTTTCACTAGCATCTCTCCCTTCTCTATAAGCCCTCCTATCATCTTCATACCTAGAATAATGGCGAGATCTCAATGGTGATCTAGATCTATGATCTCTTGAGTGCCGATACGGAGGTGAATAAGTTGGAGATCTCCGCCTACTTCGGTACTTAATAGGTGATTTTGATTTGGATTTTGACCTCTCCCTGGACAAGGAAGGTGACCTGCAAAGAGAAGGGGGAAAATCAAAATTATACTTATTAAGATGGAATGAACTCAACTCGAAGAGGATAGACCCTGGACTTTATACACATGACATACGACACAAGTGAAAGGCATACAAATTCATGAGCAATTTCCTTCCTGCCAAATCAAACATGTGGAGAAAGGGGATGATAAAATGCAGTTGTGGTATATTTCAACAGAATAATGTGGTTGATATTATTGAATAAAGGATTGAATAATTTGAATTTATCCAAGCCATCAATGCTCATTGCTTGCAAATTCAAGTCTCTTGAATTTACTCAAGAACCCTGAGGTCCTTTGTCCTATTTTATTTTATAACTCAAGGCAGGGATATATTATGTATAGCAGAGGGTGCAGGATTGATGATCTCACTATAGCATACCTTGATTTTTCTTTTGTCTCAGTTTCTTCATTCCCAATTCCATCAACTTTAAGTTTTTTGCTTATTTCCGCTGCTCTAGCTGCTGCCAACTCTGTTGCAGACTTCATAGTTGCTGCACGATTAGCAGCCTGCTGAGCTGTCATAGTTTGTTGCATCAACAAAGCCTGTTGGAATTGCATTTGTTGCATGGCTACAGCTTGCTGCATCATCATGGGCAGAGAAGATGAAGCAAGTGAAGGGTTCACCGCAGCTGGTTTCTGTGGAAGCGACTTTGCCATCTCTACATTTAAAGGTCGACCTCCAACATCCATATTGTTCAATGCCAAAGCAGCAGTAGCTTCTTCGGGCTTTGAGTATTCGATGTAAGCAAAATGCTTTGAATCAGTAATGGTACATTCAACAACAGTTCCACAAAAACTAAAAAGTTGCTTCAGCTGTTCCACGGTGAGAAGTGGGCTTAGATTGCTAACTTGCAATGTTCTCTTCAGTGCATCAGCAGCCTTTCCAGATTTGTCAGATGAACCTTGCCAGAGAAACATCGATAAATAACCAGAAGCTCATTAAAAAATAAAATATATAATTTATGCAGTCTAAAAGTTAAACGACAGAACATAAGAGAGCCAAAACACAAACAAATGCACCTCAAAACACCGTAAGGTACATTTCAAAAGAGAAGCACAGGCACAAATAACCAAAGAGTAAAAATTAAATTATCCCAAAAACTAAGAATACCAGAAGAGTCTTTGGCAGACTGAGCTTGTTGAGCTTGCACTTGAGCAGCATGGGCTTGAAGGGCTTGGGCAGCAACAATAGCCTGAGCAGCTGCCATAGCAGCAGCAGAAGGGGCCATAGGCACTTGACTGATAGTTCCCATGCTGGTTGTTGCAGCTATTGCAGTCATAAGCAAATTGTGAGGTGGATGATTTAACTTACAATCTGTTTTCGCACATTGACCATTAAGGTATTCTCGACATACTTCTCCAAGAGATGCTCCAATTCCAGGCAAGATAGCACCACCAGAAGCACCAGCTACAATGCCTGGAATCATTCCCATCAGCCCAGGAAACGCCCCCGAAACAGACCCTGAGTAATTAGGCATGTTGGGCATATTTTGATTCACCAAATTTGGAAATGAGGATGCAGGAGCTAATCCCAGGAGTCCACCAGAGCTTGTTCCTGGTTGGTGACAACAGATAGCTCAGTCATAGATAACATTGCATTGCAGACTGAATCAGACAGATGATTCGATAAGATATGAGGAAGATCAAAGCAATTAAAGATAGCCAAGGAATTAAGTTATCAATGTCTAATAAATATTCATACCAATTTTTCATTTCCTCTTCTCCCTCGCCATCTTTATTTCATTTTTATGTCCAAACATCTCAAGTACAAAAATACAAGTCACATTGAAAGAGCACTGCCACACTAGCCACCTGGTTCATCCAGTCGGCCTATTCCAACTAACAGAGTGAGTAACTTTCCTTTTTTTCCCTCCATTTTGAATTCACATGCATTATCTTTCTTCTCCAACTCATTCATTCAAATACATGAAGCATAATCATATAATAATTACATATCATCAAAATATCCTAATTAATTCTCAATATCGCATGAAACATTCAGGACTTAGGATATTCTATGCACTTAATAGATTAATCAAACTTCAAAACCTCTAAAAACTAAATCTATAAAATAAGACCATGAATATTACATAATCATCGAGTACCTGCACTAAAGAACACTGGGAACGGACTACCCATGATTGGTCTTCCGTTGCACTCAATATTAACCATGTAATTTCCTCTTTTTGGCACCACATAAGTTATCGTATATGTACCATCATTCATATCCTTCACAATGCCATCTTGCTCGGTTCCACCAACACCTACGCCAGGTGACACCTTTACTTTAATCTGTGCACCACCATGGGGAACTTTCCTCCCATCGACATCCTTAGTTACCACAGTAAACGAAGCTGGCACACACGCTGTGCCACCAGCTATGCCTGCTCCAGCTGCTGTGCATCTAGCAGGGTCAACAGGGCCAATCGGCTTGTGTTCCAAGTCCTCAGTATCTTCAAAATCACTATCTGAGGATGCTGCTTCTTTTGCAGGAATCTTATCTACGCCTTTAAAAGTAGCTTCGAAAGCAGCTTTAGCCGCTGCATCTTTCTCAGCCTCGCTCTTCAGTTTCGCCTCTTCAGCCTGCTTCATCCAGATTGGTTTCGCAACAACCAAGTTACGATCAGCCATCAAACCTAAGTCTCCTCGATTATTATGTTTGCGTAAATATCAAACCCTTAATTTCCCCCCAAAAAGAAAAAAAATAAATAAAACTAAATCAAATCAACCCACCAAGGCTTCCACAACATCAAAATTCGCGCCACGGAACTCTAATACCTTGGATAGCGGGAAGAATTCCAATAACAACACACCAAACTTTACCCAAACAGATCAACAAGTCTATAAAATCTCAGACGTTCAAATACCCAATCCGAACAAGAAATTTCCCGCTCGTTTGCAGAGAAGACTAAGTTTCGCCAATATTTTCCTTGTAATTGTTAGCGCAAACATAAAACATAAAAACGAAAACGAATCCTTGTAGTTTCCAGGAAAATTAAAGAACAGCAGAGAGAGTAATCCCTTAATTTCCCAGGAGCCAATGAGTAAACCCTAGATCTGGTGGAAGTCCGATGAAGCGAGAGCCAACAGCGCGCTATCGATGAAGAATGTCGAAGGAAAACGTACCTATTTCGGCGACGGCGATGAGATAGGGCGCGCGATTGAGTGGAAGGAACGAGGAGGACAAGTGGAGTGGCTTCTTTGAACCCCGGATTTTTCTCCTCTCTGTGATTAATTTTTTCACCAATTTTTTTTTTTTCATTTTTGTTAAATCGCAAAACTTAGGTTTATAATGGGAATAGTTTTACTTTATGATAAGAATTTAGTTCCATTTGATTTGACGAAATTATTTATGAAAATTTTATTAAATTATAGATAAGTTTTATTAAATTATAAAAATTAAATTCGATCTATAGCAATCAATTTTATAATTTATTTTTTTTAATAATGTTATTTCTAATTTTATATGAAACATGTTTAGGTGTTGGCTACTTCCTTATCCCTTAATTAAAATTTATCATATGACAAATATTTATTTAAATAAATAAAATAAAATTTTATTTTATTATTATGCAATAAAGGAGGGATACATGAAATATAAGGGTAGCTAATATTTGTCAAAATTACTTTTATCATTTTTAAAATTACTATATAACATATTTTTAATCCTTTCAAACTAATTTCGACGACATGAAAGTTGTATTTAAATATGCAAAATTTAATATTAAGTTAATTTTGAGTAATTAAATGAATGAATTCGATGATTTTAAACCATTCTCAAGCATACACTAAAAACATTACTTAGATTTTTTTTTTTTTTTAACTTAAAAGGATTCAAATTTCCTCATCTTTACTTATAGTTATTTGATGGCGATATGCCATGTTGGACCATTGGTAATTTAAACTCGTGTTTTAAAAAGAAGACAGAAATAAATTTCTTGCTTGGTTTTGGTGAAAAACTTGTGATATAAATTTAAATTTTGTAAACTGTGTTTGGTAAATTTTATTATCTAAAAAAAATATTATTGAATACAATTATTTCTAGTTGAGAATCTTGATGAATAAATATTGTTTAAAAGAGTAGAATAAGGTCAATCGAGTTGGTGCTTAATCCTAAGCCGATGGAATCTGATTAGTCGATTCTCCCAAGTGTTGTTATTTGTGAGGGAGATATTTCCGAATTGTTTGGCTTGACCCAATAGATTATTTATTTATTCGATTAATAAAATACTTTTTAAAAGAATGGAATAAGGTCAGTCGGTTTAGTTTGAAAATTTTGTGTTCTATTTTGTAATTTCTCTTCTTCCCCTATAGATTAGGGGTATTCAAAATATCGATCAACCCAATCTAACCCGTATAATTTGGGTTGGATTATCAACTCATGTTTTACCTAGTATAACTCAAACCAACCCGAACAAATCTGAATTTATTATTAACTTTAAAATATATATTTTTTATTACTTATAACACAATTATTTATATATATTTATTTTAATTTTATTTAATTCCAATATTTTTTTAATATTGTATTTTTCAACAACTCTTAAAAGTAGTTTTTTTTGCATTATAGAAAGAAAATCTTCACTAGATAAATTGAAATTGAGTTGTTAATCTTAATTCAATATATAAAAATAATTAAATTAGATTTTCATATATTTACGTTTGCTTATTTTTAGAACAAAATTTTAAATACATGACCCAATTAACCCAAACCAACCCAACCCAAGTATTTCATGGTTGAGTTGAGTTAGGTTCATTTTTTAATAAGGGTTATTTGGGTTGAAAAAATTTACAATCCGAACAACCGAGTTGAATTTAAAAAGTCTTTCAACTCAACCCAACCCAACCCATGAACACCCCTACCTAGAGAAGATGATGGGCTATGTTCTTCTCTAGTTCTTCTCAACTCAACTATTTTTGAGGTGGTTGATGTTTTTGTTTCTACTTTAGTTGAATGAATTGTTTTTCATAATAACAATAACAATAATAATAGTTGATGTCAAATGGTCATTATAGCTCACTCTATAAATCTATAAATTTATGTAAACTATTTCTTACTCATCATCTATTTTTCTTTTTGTTACAATGCTATTAACACAGACTATTATAATTTATTATAATAACTAATTCAATGTCACAAACGCCCATAAAATTTTATTGAATGTTTTTGTAGTTTGTTGGCTTAGAGAGTGGACTAAAATGTAATCCAACCCTTTGGTCATAGATTCGAAGCCTAGTATTAGAAGTTGATTGATATTCTTCCCACGTGTGTTACACTATGTTCATATTACCATAGTCATCTACATGGATGTGCAATGTATCTAAGAGGGAAAGGGTCAATGAGATTTAAGTTTATTGGTTTTTGAAGTTTTAATAATGCCTCAATAAAACACCAATGAACTTTGATGACGTGGTTTAAAATATAAAATTGACAATTTTTTTCTCCACTTACCTAAAAAATGTCACACATGCTTTTTAACCACAACATCAACTAATTGTCAAGTGCGGAGACTATTTAAAATCACATTTCAAACCTTTATGCTTAGAGCGGATTTTTAAATCTCAAATATACTGCTTGGGTCAACTTTAACTAAGAATATGTGAGAATATAAAAAAACAAGCTGTTCTACCCTGGGTTTGGTCATAACGAAACTTCTCATTTTCACACCTTAAGCAACACTCGAGCTCTTTCATAAATGGCAAAAGTTTTAAAGAGAGTAAGAAAAGAAAAGCACATCGTAGCTACTCTACACTCTGCAATGGTTTTATCATCTTGAATTGCTTCACCCTCTCAAAATCTGGAGCCTGGAAATTTCTTTCAACCTCCCACGCTTGTTGAGACATGCCGTTAAATGTTGACTTTGCACCTTTCTCATCTGTAACTTCCCTCGGAAACGGAATTCGGATTTCAAATGTCCCATTTCGAGGAGAGAATACGCGCACGTCGAAGCCTAACCGATCTACCCATATCAGTTTTGCTTCTGTAAACTGTCAAGGAAAACGGAGAACAGTGAGAATTCTACAGCTGGTGAGGGAAAGAGAATTGACTGGCCTGTAACTATAAGAGCCATCTACCCAAAGAATCCAAGTGTTCTTATGTGTTTCAGTATGAAGAAACGCATAATCTAGCTGAAGCTATTTTGGACATGCTAAATCTACATGTATTACTAAACAAAGCAATGCATGAAATATTTTTCATTGTAGATCTCATGATAGTTTATGATACAAGATCTCCCCAAATATGTATGTTTTGAGCAAAGGCAGTGAAGAGTCTTTGTTACATCTTCTCCTCCATTGTAATTTCAGCTGCAAAGTTTGGGATTTCTTGGAAATAGGTTCGGTTTGAGCTGGAGTAAGCCAGGGTTCATTTTTAGATTGGTTGGTGGAAGCATTAAACAATTGGAGAGATATGTATGTTTTGAGCAAAGGCAGTGAAGAGTCTTTGTTACATGTACTGTACTCCTCCATTGTAATTTCAGCTGCAAAGTTTGGGATTTCTTGGAAATAGATTCGGTTTGAGCTGGAGTAAGCCAGGGTTCATTTTTAGATTGGTTGGTGGAAGCATTAAACAATTGGGGTTTAAAAGGAAAGGCAAAGGTGTTGTGGCCTTTCTTTGTCTTTTCTTTTTTTTGCCTTATATATATAGATATATCAGTGAGTTCAGACCAGTTTACGCATACCTCAACTAATCTCACGGGACAACCTGCCTGACCCTACAACATTCAAGTGTCAAAGAAACTCGTAGGACAGTAAATCCTAGGTAAGTGGCCACCATGAATTGAACTCATGACCTATTAGCCCTTTATCAATCCTTTATCAAGGTGATATTTCCCTATTTACTACCAGGCCAATCCATGATGCTTGCAAAGGAGGTGTCGTCTAACATGGCTAAAGTTATTTTTGTGGCTGATTTGGAGAGAGAGAAACTCTAATTCTTTTGTTTATAAATGTGATCTTAAACAGTCCATGGCCTCTAATTGGAGCCATCAGAACTCCTTTTTGTAATGTCCACTTCCCTCATTAACTTAGATCGGAAGGTGTTTTTGTAAGAAGTTTCTTGCTCTGCTTCTTATAAAAAACTAATGATAACAAACAAAAATTAAATTAAATCCTCATGCTATATGATGTTTGAGATACTTTAGATGATATCTCAATGAATGTATTTCTTTTTAATAAGAGACAACTCACTCACTGAAAATAAAATAAAAGAATATATAAAAGCGTAGAAAAAAACAAGTCCACAAATGGAGTCTCAATACATGTATCATTTTAAGTTTTTAACACATCCTAAAAATCATTTTGCAACTCAAAAATGAAGGAACGTTCAAATCCAACTTCTATCCCACAGTAGATTAAACATATATTCCATCATTTCAACATTCACCCAAGAGAGACTTGGTCCCTGAGATTGCTCATAATGGAAAATATTCGACAAAACTTAGTGAGTCGACTTATAAGGTACATTGGTTTTTTTTCAACGTTCTGATTGTATTCATATTATATAACAAGTTATTAGCTTACATGGGGCGACAGATCTATCCCACAGTAGATGAACATATAGAGCTTGTGTCGTGAAATGCAAAATTATGGAAATCAGAGTTTTCTGTGCTGCAGTTTGATCGAAAGGGGTCAACTCTATTAGAGGGGGAGGGGTGGAACCAATTGACTTCGGTTCTATGAGTGGTGGTTTCCAGCTAGAGAATCTAGCCTTGTAGCATGACAATATTTCGTATGTTTATATTTTAAAAAAATGCAGAAAAATAAAAAGAAAAGAGCAAGGTGGCTCAGTGTTTTCTTGGTTGGCTAGAGAAGAAATAAACAAAAAGTTGAACCCAAACTCCTAGTAAGCCAAGAATCAATTAAGATGCTGAAGACTGTACAGAAAAATGAGGTTGAATGCTAACCTGTAAGTTCAAATCAGCATATATGTTGCAAAAGCGAATAACATCTTCCGCGTTGTTTGTGTTTATCTCATCCACTAGCTTTTCTGCACAATTTCGAAGAGGATCTGGGCTTGCAGTTTTATAATCTGAAGAGTTTACCCAAACACCAACCTGAAATCATATGAAATATTACATTAATATTCAAACGCACATTTCTACATTCTAGTGCATTGAAACTGGTCTCTGATTAGTGATTAAACACTGCATAAACGAAATAAGTGCAGAAAATGATGCCTGTACCTCCCCAAAGTCATCAATCTGAAATACCCTCTCCACTGTAACAATATACAGAAGATCTTCGTTAATGTCTTCTCCAAATCTTTTTCTCCATGTAGTATGAAGCCGCTGAAAATGTGGCATTTAACATTTAATAAAGAGTTGATCCAATCCTACGAGGATAGTATTGAACAACGACATACTGTTGCCAAAGCCATAATCAATGCATAAGTTGTTCAAAAGTTATTAAACAGTAGCTTGAATAAAAATCCAAAAGCTACTAAATTACGGATACATTAATGAGAAGATAACAGAGTTTCAAAAACACTTGCATTATCTCATAGTTCCAGAATGAGAAGGAAGGAGGAAATCATGACATTTTGGGTGTATGTGTAACTTTAAGAAGCCAGAGGAACGATAAAGAAGTTCGCTGATCCTCCCCATCTTCCATACATAACCCATAATGGCTTCAATTCAGAACCACCTAAGGGCATTATGTTGCAATCAATCCATCTCCAATATTTACTACACGACTTAATGGTCCAAAACAAAAATTGTTAGCTTCTTTGATCATTATGTTTCCAAAATGACTCAGATTAATCTGTGCACTAGGTAGAAAAAGGCCATACAGTTGGCTCCCAGCGATTGTTAATGAACGTGCCTAAAGGATGTAATCCCCAACTACTTTTGTCCTCCAAACTAAGCCGTAAATAATGCAGAATTTGAACCAAACCTCCCCCCCTCTTTTTACTCCTCTACCTTCTTGCTAGAACTCTTCAACATTTGGTACTATCTTCCCACTGGTCCCAAGCACAAATAGTTTCAGGTTGAGCCAAGCACTTCAAAACACCGAGGAGAGCACGAGATGGCAAGCGGTTTTCAAGATGTGATCCCAAGTGGAAGTCCTTTCATCAACTCTATTATTGAGAAGTCAATATATGACCAAGTAATTTTGTAATGTTCTACCAAAGGCTTTAAAGAAAAACAAAGACAAAAACGCATTTCCTTGCTTTTGTGAGCCACCACTTCTTCCTTACCATAAATGCTGGTGACCGCTTGATATGGAAATAATTGGTAATGATTGGCTGAAGCATTAAATGGATTATTTCCAAGCTAAGCTTCCAAATAGAGTTGAAGCATATTCATATTTAACATTACATGTATGTATTTACATTTATGAGGGTAGTTGAAGAGGTCTTAGATGAATTTAGACATTATAGGTGAAAGGTCGTGTCCTTTCATAGTGTCTTTTCAATTAGTATAAATACTTATGCACCATTGTAATTAGGGAAAAGAAATGGATTTTGAATGATTTTTCATAGAGTTGAATCTCTCAAGGTGTGTTGGCCCAAGAAGTTGGGAAATACGAGTTGTGAACTCCACTTCTTGTTTGGCCCCAAGAGTTGGTGGGTCTTACTACTAAAATAAAAAACATCAATTTTATATCTTATCAACTCATTACACTGTGGTCCCCAGGAGTTCACAACTCCTTAGACTTCATAACTTCTTACTCCTTACTGTTCCACCCTTTACCCCAAACACCCCCTCAAACTCTATGCTTTCTTTGTATTCTTGTGTTAAACTTTCAATCTAGCCCGATCAATTACATTGTGGATAGTTCAAAATCTTGAAATTAGGAACAAGTTCTCTTTCTTCTTGATCTTTGATCAAATCTTTCAAACCAAATCTCTTTAGCTTTTTTGGAGTTGTTATCAATTCGTTAACCAGGGTTATGCTTATTACTGTTGTTGGAAATGACTTTTGGGCTTAGGCCCATAGGAAAAGTTAAGGGGAGTGGGAAGTTTTGTCCCACGTGGATAGATTTAGAATTGCTTAAAGGGTATAAATACCAAAGCATTCTAGATGAGAATCCAAAGTGTGTTGGTAGTGGAAGTATAACCCTTTCACCACATGCGCGTACTGCTGTCGCCACCGTCCGTTTGGTCGAACGGGCGGGTTCGGGTTTGGGTTCGGGTTCGAGTAACCGCACTTGCATGAAAAAGAACTAAATTTTTATTACTTATCATTTTAATTACTTTTTAATAAAAATTTTGATTAAATCTTTTTATTGATATTTTTTTTAGTGTTGATTTTTTTTACCGTTAACGGACCGTTCATTTTGTGACCGCTCGTTTCAGACCATTCGTGTCCTCCTCTCCATTGCTATTTAATACAGATCAAACCTGAGAGAGGAGACATAACAACTCGATTTTCTTCTAAATTCTTCTTCTATTCTGAGCATTCTTCTCATCGATTCTAGTCCATTTTCCGACGAGTGCACGTCTGAATTTGGAGACTACATTAACCTTGGGGAGCAACCGGCATAGCGATTAGCACCGAGGTTGTGCCGTAATTGCTTTCAAGGCAGTGGTTTCTCCTCGACGCAACTCTCTATTCTAACAACTGTTGCAGGTGTTCACCTTGTTTAAGGGGGAGTTTTCGAACATAATTGAGGCAATTCCCTTTATCACCACTTTATATTCCTCGATACGTTGCTAACTCTTGGATATCTCCAAAGCCATGTATTAAGTAGCTATTGTTTCTCTTATCTCAAATCCTGTCTTCTAGAGGCTTCTCAAAACAGTGTTTTGACTGACTAAATGACCAACCTTTCCTTACTCCCCTTCCAAAAAAGGACAAAAACTAAATTGATAAAATAGAGAAAATACCTTGACATTGAGTTGAACAACCTCTTCCTTTTATAGGTAATTTCGGTTAAGCGACCTTCTTTCTTTTTTTAAAGGTAACTTCAGTAAAAACAACCTCCTTTTGACAGACAAAAGTTCTTCCTACAATACATCCAACTTCTACAAAATGACTTCCTGTTGTTGGATTCCACAATTCTAGTTTCTTTGACCTTCCACCGAGGGCATTCCAAAGGTACGAAATCGGGAGAAGTTCAAGCTTGCACCCAGGGAAACAACTACCACTTTCAGCCCCTCTGTAGACAAGTCAACAACGCTGAAGAAGATTTCTTCAGAAATCTACCGTTTAGAAGGCATCTCGACATTTTTTAGACCTTCAGAGAAGGTTTTCAATCAACACATCGTCATCTTTGAAATTTTGATTATCTTGTAAAATGTTTTTGATACATAAACTCTGATCTAGAAAGGCATCAAATTTGTGGCTTTCTCTTTGAGTATTGAACCAAGTTATGTATAAAAAATTCTTCAGAGCAAAATAGACTTAACATTAGAAATAGTTTCATTCCCACCACAAGCATATAAATTGCTGTTAAATACATAATTGTATACGAGGATAGATAGCTTAAAGCATTCTTGTGGCTTGATGTACGAAATAATTCCACCACAGTAATTTGTGAACAAATGACAACAGTTGAGGCTAGTTAAGCGGCTAAGCCACAACTCAGCCAGACTCAACCAGGTAGTAAGATTTGAGTATCTCAAAAATGCTACAAGAAATAGCCAAAGTAAGCCTAGCTCAACAGTGATTGGTTGATACTCCTCTCCTTGTCATGTAAGGTTCAAAAATGCTAAAAGGAACGTGTATCCTAGAATCTGGGAACCGCAGAAAATTGTACCTTTAAAATCATTTTATTGTCTGGTTTGCCAATACTTCCTTGAATTGTACACTGAGGAGTCCGCAATCCACACTGTTCCAACTGCTCCAAAGAAAAATGGTAAACATGAGCGGTTTTACCTCATTCGTAGACAAGATTTCAATGTTCAGTACTAGACTGATAAGAACAGATAGTGCACATTTATTCATATCTCTGAACAACTTTCACATCATGAATTCAAACGGGAAACAAATAGTAATGAACTTATATCGATTCAGAGATCTCATTTTTCATTTCCTCAAAATCCCACTTGGAGCCTTGACATATGTTGTATCGATCCAAACAAAATTCTACGTTATCATTAGTAACCCAAAAAAATGAATAACCTGAACATGGAGGCTGGACCTCCTGTCGATAGACTCCGGCAAAGATTCATTCAAACTCAAAAGAGGCGTACCATCTTGGTCAACAGCGAATAGAACGCCAACGCCGAGAGGCCATCCCTCTTGGCTCAAAGAAGAAAGCGTTCCAACAGAAGACAGCTCCATGATCGTCCTCGAAACCTCGGCTGGAAACGGCTTCACATTCCGCAACTCCGTTGGGGCCGACTCGGAAATCGTCGTAACAGAACATTTCAAAGCCCGATACGAAACTCTATGGAACCGGCATGCACTTGAATGAGCGAATCGAGATTTCGAGGTTGATTTTAGAGGAACGACAGAAGGCGGGAACTGATTCGTGAGAGTTTGAGCTTGAAGATGCATTTGATGATGCTCCAAAATCACCCTAGAGTTTCAGAATTGACGAAATCGAGCTACTGTTGTTCGAAATTGTTGAGAAGGATAAGGAAATTCAGCTCGCTGATAGTAGGATGAGAATCAGCTGTGAGAGAGAAGCTTGTGAGGATTGTGGTCGACTCGCGACGCTCTAGCAAGCAAACACAGCGAGAATGGAAGACGAACACGACAACACAGAGCTGTGATCTGCTGTATTGTAGCGTATTGTGGCTTGTACGTCAAACCTGTTCTTCGGCCAATCAAAATTGAACGTTGAAGGGATTTAGTTATTTGTGGGCAAATTATAAATACTTTCCTTAAAATATAATAATAGTTGCAATTACACCTTTAAATTTTTAATTTTAATAATTGAGACCTTACTTAAATATTAAAATTGGGTCAAATTGAACCTGCAAACTTAAAATTAGGACAAATTGAATCTACAAACTTATATAATTGTATGAATTACAACATTTGTGTAAGTTTGAGGGTTCAAAACCTATCAGGTGTGGGTTTAATTTCTATAATTATCGTACATTTGAAGGTCTAATTTTAATATTTGTAAAAGTTTAAGGGCTCAATTTTTACAGGAGTTTTTGTACAGATGACCCAAAAATTGGGTAAAAAAAGTCAAATGACCCAATTTTTTTTTAAAAAAATGTCGAATGACCTTTTGCTATGTCAAATTCAGGTGAAATTATTATAATATACTGGTGTGCATGCGGAAAACTGTCTAGCTCTCTCTATATCTCTCACTCTCACTCTCACTCTCACTCTCTCTCCTGATCTCACACTCTCTCTCTATCTCTCGCTCTCACCCTCTCTATTTATCTTTCACTCTCTCTCTATATCTCCGTCATTTAACACCGTGGATCCAAAGTCCATGGTTTTTATGTAAGTTTATTCTTGCTACTTGGTGATCTTTCTATTTTATTCGATGTTTCTCTTTGCATTTGGTAATTGTTCATAATGGATTTTATGTGTAGCTTAGCTTAATAATTTTAGTAGTTTCTTTGTATCTCTCTTGGTCTCACTATCTATCTATCTCGCTTTCACTCTCTCGCTTTCTTCCATTCTATCAACTCTGGTTTTGCTGAAGTTGGTTGGATAAGAAGTCGCAAGCATCATTGGTAGAGAGAAGAATGGTTGATGCCTTGCAAGTTGGTTTTTCAACGCCACCAATAAGAAGGAAAAGAGAAAAAGAATAAAAAGTTGAAAGTCACGCTATAGAAGAATAAGGAAAGAGGAAAAATGGGAAAGAAGGTTGAAGGTCCAAGGAGAAGAAGAGGAAGAAAATAGGGGGGGAAAAAAAAGAAAAAAAAATGTTGAAGGTCACACTAGAGAAGAATAAGGAAAGGGGAATAAATAAATTAAGGGCATATTCGTAACTGTTGGGGTTGATGCCTTAAATCTCATAGGATCCTGTAGTTTGTAAATAATTGTATGAATAAACATTCTGTGATTTATAATATATGATATTTTATTCACATTGTCTATGAAATATTTGATATTTTAATTGCATTAACCACAAATCAATAAACTAAGATCCATGGTTATCATTGTAACTTAAACATGTATGTGGAGATACAAGTGGATCGTGCTTTAAGTGATATCCTAAATGGTCTGGACTCTGTAGTTTATGGATAAGCCTGAGTACCTTATCCTTGTGACACTACAAGTATGGCCCACTTTGTAGATGTTACAAATGTTGTAAAGTACTACAAATAATCTAATCCTGATCATTCATGTATTAGACATGTGAGCGGAGATATTCTATATAAAGGAGTTTGTATAAGATCGGACCACGAAATGTTTAGTCTTGTTATATAACACCGTTCATAATTGAGTGTCACATCCCACCCCAAATTACCCTCTAAACCTGGATAGAATGGTGACTGCAGCAGTTACTAACTCTTTTGCTGTCACTTACCATCTAACTATCCTATTAACCTTTACTCAAACCCTGAATACGTACATATCTTCAATATACCAACATATTAACTCGGAACTTAACACATTTACATTACAAGATTTTGCAACATTGTTCATACATGAATATTACAACTTAGTGAGCCCCATCTAGTATACTAGTCACTAGACAGACACATGTGTACTAACTAACATAGGTCTTTAATTACGCTTCCTTCAACCTATTTCTTTGAGTGGTAGAGCAGTAGCAGAATAGTCTTTTGGGAACTAACCGCTACCTGAAAGAAAACATTTAAAAATGTGAGCTAGAAGCCCAGTGAGTGACTTAACAAAAATATAAATCTCATGCTCAAAACTGGAAGCTTGAAACCATAATACTAAAACTAAAGTATACCAAGCAAACGTGTAAATAAAACCTTTAAACCACCATTAAACATAATTATTCCTTAGTTGAGAACGAGCATACATCGCTCTAGCTCCCAACGTCTGTTATCGGCCAAGAGACCCATACTTCGGCCTCCCTTTGATGGTATATAGCCTAAGAGACCCATACTTCGGCCTCTCATTCGGAACTACCTACGGCACATAGAGTTTTCTATATACCGTCAACACCTTAGGTACATTTATTCAAATACCTTCCTTACCTCCAGTATCCGGCTCACTTAAACTATCAAGTTCTCGAATATAGCATAAAAAACTCTTTAGGATACCTTCCCTACCTTTAGTATCCCTTTCCATTATGTTTAGGAATACCAACGCATGTACTTTGACAATCTTAGGTATTTAAAACATAGTACATCAAGTTTCATTCAACCTTAGCTTTAACCCTAACGCATGTTTCATACTTGTAAAATAAGTTGACTTAAATCATGTTGAATTAGCTTGTAAAAACTATTAGCATGCGTTAGATATGGAAAACATACTTGGAAAACTCATACATTAGTAACATCATACGTTGATAAACATTCATAAGCATTAGCAATTCCAAACTATCCTTCTAGCCTAGGAGAGAAATATGACTGCCTTTATCCTTAGTTGAGAGTGAACTATTAGATCTAACCCTCAATGTCAACCTTGGTCGGGGAGAACCCTTTTGCTCAATCCCTCGACGTTGTATTACCTACGTGCATGTGGTTATAATTGAGTACCGTCATACCTTAGGTACTTGACTATGATACCTTCTCATTGTCCTTCAGTATCCTTAGGATACCTTCTCACTGTCCTTCAGTATCCGTCATATAATTAGTCATAAACATTTAGTTGAAAAGATACTTTCTCATTGTCCTTCAGTATCCGTCATATAACTAGTCATAAACATTTAGTTGAAAAGATACATTTTCATTGTCCTTCAGTGTTCGTCATATAACTAGTCATAAACATTTAGTTGGAAGGATACATTCTCATTGTCCTTCAGTATCTATCATAACATTTAGTTGAACACTAAGGTTTAGTGCTCAAATCATCGTACTAGTTCATCCATCATACTGGTTCATCATAAAAATGGAGTTACTTAAACATACTGATAATATTTGGACAAGATAACATATCTAAATCATGTCAATTTCATGAAAAACATGCTTTATTTAACCTAAGAAATAGTTTCACAAATATGTTGCTTGGCAATCCGTTTAAACACTTAGCATGGGAAATATCTTCAAGAAATCATAGTTTCTAAATCATTAAAATGGTAAGTCATCACATTGTCACTCACAGTTCGTTGGCCTCTTAACGGGTTATACGTCTCTCCTCGTTCTTCTTGGCCTAAAAGGACATAATTCCCGGTTAGACTACTCAGAATTCTTAGTAAAATACCTCAAATAGTTTATTTACTAAATGAACTTTTATCAACAAAGATAGCTTTACTAGCGAGATCCTTCTCATGAGTTAGATCAGCGAAATTCTCATGAGCGAGATCAGCGAGATCAAGCTTTTCCTGGCAAACTGTCATCCTAGCGATACTAACCTTACCAACGAGATTCAACCCAATTTTTAGCAAGATTCCTTTCTAGAGCAAGATCCTCATCACAAAATTAACGAGATTTCCTTCATTAGCGAGATCCTTAGCACAAAATTAGCGAGATCCTCTTTCTCCATATGAGCTATTTGCTTGTTCTTCCCAAGCAGTTGTCTGCTTATTCACAGCTTTTCTATTACAATTTCAAATTTTCATAACTCAAAATTCAGCCCTCTTTTGAAGAAACTTTCTTCTACAAATATGTTTAAAATTGAGTTAGCAACATTATCTTAAAATTTTAGCTCAAAATTCCTCGTCGTTTAATCTGGAGATTCAAAATTTCATCATTGGCCCCAATTCAAGCAGCTGCCTGCTTCTTCAATAATTTTCAGTTCAAACTTCAAAATTATATAACTCGATTTCCAGGCCTCATCTTAAAAAGTTTCATTCTACAAGATTGTTTATAATTGAGTTACAATATTTTCTCAAATTTTTAGCTCAAAATGCTTTGTAATTCGTCCTGGAGCTTCAATTCTCCACTGATGGCCTAGATTCACATGAGAAATGAACCCTTCGTCTTTATTTTGCCCCTCCGGCCTTATTTCGACGAGTTTTCCTTCTAGTAGCCCAACCAAAGAAGATAGACATACAGAGCTCTCGAATGCCACTGGAATTACACAAATAGCCTAAGTAGTTTGTCGAAACTATCTAATGAACTCGACCTTCTTGCTTTTATTACCGCCCAAAATCCAACATGAACTCTCCTTGTGCCACCTAGCCCACTATTGGTGATGAAGGACTAGGATTTAGCAAATTTCCTTTTGCTAACTTCACTCACAATATTACTTCAGCACCATACCTCATTAGATGGCATGGTCTCATTCATATGCTTATTATGCATTCCATCATCAAGCATGACCTTTCTTAGCCTAGCCGAGTTTTGTCCTACTTTTACACTTAGCTACCTAAGAGCCTATTTCTTCTTGCTTACATCTTCTACCCTTCCTAAGACATGGCTTCATTTAGCTCATTAGAAGACATCACATTACTTACTCTTACTTGAAGTAATTAGGGTTCGGGTTTTATATTGAAACTTTCATTTCACTAGGATGACCATAGATAACATGACCTTAATTCTAAGTGACTTGTGAACTTCTGCCTATGAGGGCGGTCCTTTGATTTTCATGGGTGAGAAATGCCAGATCGCCGACTCAACAAGCCTACCATTTTGGGGATTCGTCTGATTGGAAAATTGGGAACTCAGCTATACAAGATGGAATTCACTCATTCCCCGAAACAGGGGTAAATAGATAAATTGATCACTTAAAGGCTGAATCTGAGTCTTGAATAATGTGGCGCCACACCCTCTCTTAGCCCGAAGGGGGTTTAGTCATAGTGGGAATATGATTTATTGTTCATTAGAGGGATCAGTGGTACTTAAAGAGTTAGATGTAACTATAGGGGGAAAACGGTAATTTGGCCTATTTGTACTTACGAGCGGTTTATGAAAGGTCATCATATTGTTGATTGGTTATATCCAATGGACACATAAATATATTTGTAGTGCGAAGAGTGCAGCTGTCAGTCTTTCGGCACTTTTGTCCGGCAATTAACGAATGGTGGATAATGTGATTAAAGTAAAGCTTCAAGCTACAGGTTCATAAGGTCCCCTTGGTAGTTCAATGGATTTAAATTGAGAATCATTTTTTGGGATTAATTTGAAATGTTCAAATTAATAAGAGTGAATTTGGTTATATATGATATAATTAAATTAATTCAGTTATGTATGATATAATTGATATAATGTATTTGTTTGATTTGAGGAACTAATATTTGAACATGATTCAAATATATTTTATATGAATAAGATTCATAGTCATTAAATTTAATATAAATATGATTTATATTAAATGTTATAAAATAAAGAAAAAGAACTATGGTTTATATATTTTATATGATGCAATATTAAAACTATAGGTTATAAATATAATATGATAAGTTAGTTATTATATTTATTTATATTTATTAATTATTTGATAATTAAATTATTTTTCTCAATAACCACCCTTAGTGGGTAATTATTTAGTTTTATGAAAAAATTGAGATAAAATGAAATTTTATTTCAAAATCTAAAACGATGGCCGTGATTAGCAATCAAGTAAGAAAGTCTTACTATACGAACACTTAAGAGACTACACAATCGAGTGCATTGTCTATGCAATAGACTTCATCGTCTACACGACTGTGTTGTTGTTTATACGATCGTTTTCCTCCTCCACTCTAAACCTTCCCTCTAACCAAAATAAGTTAGAGCCCACCACTCTTGGATTCTTACATCGAGAATATCAAGGTAATCTAGTGGTAGTGTCCGATTGTTGCTTGTTGCTGTTCAAGGGTTTTCGAGTTGTTCGCTGCATTCGTGAACAAATTTAATTAGGGGATTTACTTGAAGAATGGTTCTTCAAAGGTATAATCTCTTATCTTTGTTTTTATTTCAGAAGCATGCTGTAATTTAAGTTTTGTGCATAGTCTATTATGTATGATTCTAAATGTATGAGTTCATTCACAATGGAATTTGAACGATCCACTTCTGCTCAAAGGTCCTCTGTAATTAGAGATCCTTCAGTAACTTCACTCAACCATGATATCAGTAAAAGGTCATTTGGCATTTTTCTAAAAAATGCCAAATTACCTTATTAGTAGAAGGACCTTTTGCAATTAGCCCTTATTTGTGTGTATGTGTGTATATATATATACACTAAAGGAAAATATTTAGGTATTTTTGCTCACCCACTTAATCGTCCAAAAATTTTTCTTTTTAGGTCGAGGGTATGAGAATTAAGCTCTAACAAAGACAGAGTTATTGTTGTTTATGCTCTTGTGACATATTTGATACTATGAGTTTTATGAATATAGATATTAAACAAGTTTCTAATAAATTCGAGACTTTCCTAGTCTTTGCATAACTCAACAGGTTAATAATAGAGAAATTGTTTCAAATGGCAAAACTACTATAAATATTTCAAATATAGTAAAATAACATGTTTTCATATGAGAAAACTTTTTACCATTTTGTTGTATTTGTAAATAAGTTTACCATTTTGTTATATATGAAAACATCCCCATTATTGAACGGAAAAAAAAAATCATTGTAATTAAATTGTAGGGTAAAATACATTTTTGGTACATAAAGTTTGAGGGTGGTGTCTATATGGTCCTTAAGGTTTCAAAAGGGATACTTTTAGTCCCTGAAATTCGAAAAACAGTTTAAATGGTCCTTGAATGATGATATGACACTTGGTATTGATAAAATTTTGGTGATGTGTAATATATTAAATGATGTGGCCAACATTGATTAATTTTATATTTAAATTTGCCTAGATGGATTTCTTCTCCATTCCATGTCACCAATTTCCCTCTCTTCCCCATTATTTCTCTTCCTTAGGTTCTCTTCACTGTTCACACTTTTGCTCTGACGAAGTCGCGTTGGTCGGCGGTGGACGTGGTCTCTTCCAATCTCTGACTCGATTCACATCAAATTGCTCCTGCCTGGATTTTTTTTTGGGCACAGAGCAACTAATTAGTGTTCCTTCCAAATGTTATTTGATTCAGATGATGGTCAAGATTGTTGGAGATCAATTTCTCCCACAATCTATGGTGATCAATGACAAAAAATCTCTGATTTGGTTGGGGTTTTCTTTGGATCAGGGATCTATACAAAGTTTTTGAAAAGATAAAGATAGTGCAACGGAATCTGAGAAAGGAAAATGAAGTGTCGCCTATGAGAGTAAAGGAGGTAAAGTCACTGTTTATTGATGATTAGAGACAAAATGCGTGGTTGATTTTCTTGAATATCTTAAGAGGCATAGGGATTTGGATGGATTGAAATGTTGTGAAAGAGCATAGAAAATTTAATTGGAATAGCAATTTTTTTTTTTTTTTGCAGACGTGCAAGTTGTGTAAAATGTCGTTAGAATTGCAGCTTTCTTATTTCATTTCTATACATATTTTTTAAACATTTGGCTTACCAAACCTATGAATAACCTAAACTAGTCTCTTATTCACTGACGGTTGGAGTGTTTTGAAGTAAAACAATGATTCAAATGCAATTCGAGTAACTCAAATCGGAGCTCTAACAAAGAAGTTATGGCTAAAACAAAATCTTGATGCAATGATGTCGTGACAAAGTCAACGGTAAAACTGATGATGTGGCACATGACTTGTAGACAGTCAACGGTCTCTGTTGCATTCTATTTGGAGCATAGGGTTGGGGCATCGCAACACTCGCTTTACGGTGTAACACAGAAGCCTAACGTCGTGGCGCTGTTGTCGAGTGTCACAGTCATGTTTGTCCAAGGCGTGTTGTCCATGGCCGCATGTCCGCCTCCACCTCTTTTACTATGCTTTCATTCGATGTATTTCCTTTTGCTAGGTAGTTAGTTTTATATGTACTTTTCTTAGTGAGTGACCATTTGCCCATTTCCATATGCAAGGGTAGCAGATGTGTTTTTGTTCATTATGCACTATATGGGGATAAGACTAACCACCACTTCCTCATAACCGGAGTAGTATGTTATAAGTTATTGTTGTTGCTTATTGCTTTCTAGCCTACTATAATATTTTTCTTCTCTATTCTTACATTCAAACTGTTTGTTTGCGAAAACCTTTTCTCCAAACCCATTTTCTAAAACAGTTTTCTCTAAAACAGGGGTGGAGGTTACGAGAGGCACCCAGTGTGCCATCAACGTTCTGTATTCGAATTGGTTGACTTGTTTGTGAGCAAAAACAAGTGTCGCACAATTGTTAAGTGAAGCTTTTGAAAGTGCGATTGTGACACCAAATGTTGCGATATGGCGTTGCAATGTTGGGATCAAAAGCTACGGCACAAGCGCTGTGACGCTTTCCTACAATGTCGTGATGCTCCAACATCTGCAGAGGCACGTTCCAGACGATTGAGGTCGTGGGTTTGAACCTTCCAAGAGCAATTTGGAGCTTTTTTTTTTTTTTTTTTTGCTTATTTGGAATTTATTCATTCTTTTGTAATTAATTTGTAATATCAATTATTTTAATTATATTTCAATTAATTAAATTAATATAATTGTTATATTAATTTAATTAATAGTTTAGGATGCCAATTTTTGGTCCATTATTGATATTTATTGTTTTATGCATGTGATGTATGATTTAATTATTTATATAGTAGTATGTCATTAGATTAAAATTCCACTATATGATAAATATAAAATCATGCATCATTATTAATATAAGTGTTATATATATAGTTGAATGATTTAGTTAAGCATGCTCATGCATCATATTTAATATAAATGTTATATTATATGATTACATGCATAGTAACATATCCATGCATCATATTTTAATATAAAAGTTATATTATATGATGTATAATATAAGTGTTATATTATATGATGGATGTGTTATTTATTTTCATTAATGTATAATATAAATGTTATGTTATGTGATGAAAATGGAAATGCATGATACATGTCATTACTTTACAAAATATAATTGTTATATTATAAGTATATCATTAGATGCATGTATAGGTTTTAATTGTTTCATTAATTATTTATAAGTGTTATAAGTTTAATGAAATTAGAGTTAAGATCTATAACAAGAGTTGCATGCAAACATAGGTTAATATTAGTTTTAAATGGTTTAAATTGATTTCACCTAGACCTATGTTAAAAATATTTATAATGAGATTAAAAATACGTTTAATCTTTTATTTTCTTTTTAATAGGATTAAATTTAATTAATAAAAGATTAAATTTGTTTATAAGGAATGTTTGTCTAAGGAATGTTCTATCGAAGGCTGGGGTATTTAAGCTGACGAAGATGGAATACCCCTACCTTGGAACAGACCTAGAAGGTGAGTTAGACAAATATGTTATAAGCATGCAATAAATGATTGGGTTTATTAAAGTGTTTAATAAAGAAGAATCATATATTGTTAAACAATCAAATATAAGAGTTATATTGGGCTAATTTAATAATTCATTTAGACAAATTAATTAGCCGAATTTACCTAAGTAATAAATCCTAGATTATAAATACTTAATGGGAGAAAAAAGATGTATATGATATGTCAATTTTTCACTCACGATCTCCTTTAATGTTCACACCACAAGACTCATTTTTGGCCTTGAGGCGCCTTAGGAGCATCTCCCTTTGGATGGTGTTTACATGGGTCAATATTAAGGTGAATGGAGAAAGTATTTATAGTAAGTGGGAGGAGGATGCGTGTCAACATGTCCTATGGTCTCATTCATTGGTTTGTATTGTGGGACCTTCTTGTACAGCCTCGATGCACCCTGGAAGCGTCCCCCTTCGGATGGTTTGTGCATTAGGTCAATATTAGGGCAAACTACAGAAATTGATAGGATCACTTTAACTCTAGGGTCTAAAATTAAGGGTTACACTTATAGGAAATTGTTAAACAAGTTAATGATTTCTTGACTAAATCAATGGTGACTAATTATCATGGGAATAAGAGTTATTCTAGTGGAATGATTGGTTGAAAGTATCTCAATTTAGTGAAGGGATGACTGACCACCATTCAATGGCTTTTATCTTAAATCACTGGCATCATTGTAAAATTTAGATGTAAAATAGGGTTTATTAAAATTTTGCTAATCTTGATTGGATTTATAAGAGTTGTGCTAAAATCAAATGTACAATTTGTTTTATTTCAGCAATATGTCAAGTTCAGTTCTTTCAATATAACCTTTATTAATATGACCAAAGCTAATTATACAACATGGAAAGATATACTTAAAACTATTTTTCTGGTTGACAATCTAAATTTCGTCTTAACTGAGGAATTCCCTCCAGTCCCAACTTTTGCAACACGAAATGTTCATGATGCATATGAAAAATGGACGAAGGCCAATGATAAAGCCCAAGTTTATATTTTGGCAAGCATACTTGATGTCTTAACTAAAATATTTGAGAATATGGTCATTGCACTTCAGATCCATTAGTGCAAGAACTGTTTGAGCGGAAGTCCTTGCAATTCAAGCAGGATGGGGTTGATTTTGACAAAACCAGTAATGTCAGCTCACTAAATGAACTCCAATTCATATTGAATGTCAAAGGACTAATAGAGAAGGCAAATGTTGCCAACTCTAGTGAAGTTTATCAAAAAGGTTTGACCTCTAAGATAAAACTTGAAGTTTATGGTAAGGGGTTTGAAGCTGATCCCATTGCTCTCCAGAAAAAGAATAAATCCAATGACAGTAAATCCGATTTGATTGTCTTGTAAACCTACTTAGTGGAGAATGATGATTCTGCCTGGATAATTGATTTAAGGGCCACTAACTATGTCAGTTATTCTTATCAGAGATTTAATTCTTGGGGACAATTGAAAGCTAGAGAGATGACTTTTCGAGTTGGTACTGGAGAGGCTGCTTCAGTTGTTGCCGTAGGCAAACTCAAGTTAATTTTGAACAAAATAAACATATATGTTATAAGATAACATATATGTTATAAGATAACATATATGTTATAAGATAACATATATGTTGTTTATAGGAAGAGGAAGTTAATTTTTGTTTCTTGTTTGATTGAACAAAAGTATTCTCTTTCATTCTCTGAAAATAAAATGTTTATTTTTAAGAATGGAATAGAGATAGGTTTTGATTTAATGGAAATAACTTAGATGTACTAAGACTGTTAGTTACAAAGGTTGTCCAATACTAAAATGTTCATAACAACAACAACTACTAAGAGACCAAGAATTTATCCTAAAGAAAAAGCCCACTTTTGGTATCTATGATTAGGTTACATTAATCTTAATAGGATTGAAAGATTGGTTAAATGTGGACTTCTCAATGGTTTAGAAGAAAACTCTTTACCTGTATGTGAGTCATGCCTTGAAGATAAAATTATAAAACAACATTTTACTAGAAAATATTATAAGGCCAAAGAGACATTGAAGCTTATATATTCAGAAAAGGGTATGAAAATTTCATCTCTTTCATAGATAATTTCTACCTAATGCAACCCAAGTCTGAATCCCTGAAAAGGTTCAAGGAATATAAGACTGAAGTTGAAAACTTATCAGGTAAAAAGATAAAAACACTTCGATCTAATCGTGGTGGAGAGTATATAGACTTAAGATTCCAAAACTATATTACAGAACATGGAATAACGTCTTAATTCTTAGCCCCTAGTACATCTCAGCAGAATGATATATCAGAAAGGAGAAATAGAATCATGTTGGACATGGTTTGATTTGTTGGGATTGATGCCTTAAATCTCGTGGGTCCTATAGTTTGTAATTGTAATGTACAAATGATTTATTTAATTAATAAAATTTGAGGTATTTTATTTGACATTTAGTAGCATTAACTCACAAAACCAATAAACTAACATCCGAGGTTATCTTCTGTAGCTTAAACATGTATGTAGAGACATACAAGTAGATCATGTTTAAGTAATAACCTAAATGATCTGTAATAGATGGATAAGACTGGGTACCTTATCCTGGTGACACTACGAATACGACTCATTTTGTAGATGTTGCAAGTATTGTAAAGTGCTAGAAATGATCTGATCCTGATCATTCATGTGCACATGTGAGGAGGTATTATATACAAAGGAGTTTGTATAAGACCAACTATCACACCCCGCCCCAGACCACTCTCTTAGCCTAGGAAAGGGCGTGACTGCAGTAGTTATCAATCTTTTGGTTGATACTTACTGCCTAATAACTCTTGCGGAAATAACTTTGATACCAAGATATAACTCATATACAGCAGAATGCCTTTTAGGCCCATTTTATATTATACAATGTAACGTTTATACAACTTCCAAGACTTAACAACAAAGTTACAACAAAAACTGTAAAACCCTCCGGAAGTGTAACTGTGGCTTGTGGCAAACCTTGACCTTAGCAGCACCCTGGAACTCTTCACCTTTCGCTACCTGGGAAGAAAAACATGAAATAACAGAATGAGCTTCACAGAGCTCAGTGAGTGGTAAGCAACTTCTAGAGTCTATTTCAACCCATAAATAACAAGCATATTACGAATACAAGGTTACATTCAAACCTCCGCCTTGAGTGAGTCCGTTCTCAACTCTATCTACGCCACGGTAGATAGCTAAACTGATAATTAACTAGAATTAGTATGTTGTCTACCTACACACACGGTAGATAGATAACCGTTACTAAATACAACGCTTATTCTTTACGTTCCCTCTATCTCCTATGTGTACATAACTCCCCGCTTATGGGCTCAGAAGCTAGGCCCGTCGGCCCTCCGACCATCCCATATGAGGATCCTCTCACAGGTTCAGGAACTAGACTTCTCGTGTCCCCTGACCATCCCGTGAGGTTTTGCTTACGGGCTCAGGCACTTGGTCTATTGACCCCCTAACCATCCCGATCATATAATCTTCTTCTCACGCTAAATACTCATTCATAACCTAAGCATATACAATTACTCTAAAATATATGCTTTAAGACTTAAAGGAAATTACCACTCACCTTGGTCGTTTAGGAACTTTTCTCTCTAGAAGTTTCTTGGTCTTCTTAGGCTCCTCTTTTGAACCCTAAATTCCAGATTCAAATTAAAGCTCAAACTACTCATAGTTCTAAGCTTTATCTCGAGTTACTTCCTTTTACAAATACACTCTAAAATGTCTCAAAAATATTACCTCAACATATTTGCTCATAACTCCTCGTGGTTTGGCCGGAAACATAAAAAAATCAAGACTGACCTAGCTTACCCAACAGCTCAACCCTTTAGGATTTTCCTTATTCTCCAGCTCGATTCCTTGAAGATTCTTCTCTGGCAGCCCCACAATGAAAACTAGACTCTTTTAGCTTTCATATGGATTTTGAATCACTCCAAACGCATGAGTATATTGGGAGAACTCTTCATCCCAAGTTGATGCTGTTTTCCAGACTTCACTGTCCACTACGTCCTCTTTGAAGTTCTACGATCAACGCATGGGTTTTGCTCTCAACGCAATGTTTACTCAGCTATCCCACTCTTTTTATTGTCTTTTTGAATTATAGTCTAGAAAAGAAATCCTTGGCCCTATTTATAGGCGTCTAAACACTCTCCAAGGCCGACACCTCCTACTTGGCTGCATGTCCAAGTGTTTCCTCAATGTAATGTTTCAATCAATGCAATCTAAGTGTCCTTCTCCTACATAGCCAACGCATGGGCTTCAATTTTCATGTCCTCTTATGCAACCACCTTATTTCCTTAAGGCTTAAAGTTTCCTCCCAAGAAGACACATGTTTGATGACGTTTTCTATGTGAGCTCATCTTTCATATGCGTCTACAACCCTTGGATGTTCAACGCATAGTGCCATCAACGCATAGTAGGCCTTTGTTCCACTTGGTGTCCAACTCACCACCATCGCAACCCAACTTAGCCATCGCAAGAGCCAGCCACCACCAACGCATAGGATGGCCGCTCGTCCTCGACCCATCGCTCACTCAGCATCATCGCAAGGCTCTTTGGTATCGACTCATGGCGCTTGGCATAGGCGTTGGACATCGCTTGCGTGGCTCGCTCGGCCGCATAGGCACTTGGCAGGGTGCTCGAAGCATGGTAGGGGTGCTCGATGCATGGCCGCTCGGCCACTTGATGCATGGGCACTGGCATCGACACATGAGCTCGCTCGACATGGGCGCTTAGTATCGCTCACGAGGCTCGCTCGGCCGCATCGATGCATGGGCACTGACATCGACGCATGGACTCGCTCTATAGGATGCTCGACCGCATCGACGCATAAGACACTCGGCTGCATCGACGCATAAGGCACTCGGCTGGTCCAATGCGTCCATCGAGGCCAACGCGACCCTCGCATGCTCCCACGCCCTTGCCTGCCCTTTGCATGGCCCACCCTCGTGCCATACCAATGAATCACCCTCGGTTGCCTTCCTTCAGCCGTATGGATGCATACCATCGTGTCCAACGCATCCACCACATCCATCATCTAACGCATCCAACACATACAACGCATCCATCATCCAATGCATCCAACGCATCCAACGCATCCAATGCATCCAATGCATCCAACGCTTCCAATGCATCCATCATCCAACCCTTCTAATGCATCCATCATCCAACCTTTCCAATGCATCCATTGAGTCTAATGTGTTGGTCTAACCTCCAAGGCATGCGTCACTCCCATTTTAAATTCTTCATTTTCCCAAGTAATCTTTCCAAGATCTTATGGCCAACGCATAGCAATGCCTAGTCCAACACTTAGTCAATTTTTATCAATTAAAGCTTAACTCCAAGCTNGCCGCAAGGCATCGACATATAGGATGCTCGACCGCATCGACGCATAAGACACTCGGCTGCATCGACGCATAAGGCACTCGGCTGGTCCAATGCGTCCATCGAGGCCAACGCGACCCTCGCATGCTCCCACGCCCTTGCCTGCCCTTTGCATGGCCCACCCTCGTGCCATACCAATGAATCACCCTCGGTTGCCTTCCTTCAGCCGTATGGATGCATACCATCGTGTCCAACGCATCCACCACATCCATCATCTAACGCATCCAACACATACAACGCATCCATCATCCAATGCATCCAACGCATCCAACGCATCCAATGCATCCAATGCATCCAACGCTTCCAATGCATCCATCATCCAACCCTTCTAATGCATCCATCATCCAACCTTTCCAATGCATCCATTGAGTCTAATGTGTTGGTCTAACCTCCAAGGCATGCGTCACTCCCATTTTAAATTCTTCATTTTCCCAAGTAATCTTTCCAAGATCTTATGGCCAACGCATAGCAATGCCTAGTCCAACACTTAGTCAATTTTTATCAATTAAAGCTTAACTCCAAGCTACTCAAGGAAAATCTATTCAACACTTAGAAATTTCCTTCCCTTCAACATAGGATTTAACTTTCACCTAGTTAATCACTTAATCACCTGCTTAAGTAGGGAAAATGAAAATTCGGGTTTCACATCAGACCACGAAATGATTAGTCTCATTATATAACGCCATTCATAATAGAGACTTACATTTCACTAGGATGACCATAGGTGATATGACCTGAATCCTAAGTCAGTTGTGAGCTCCTGCCTATGAAGGTGATTCTTTGATTTGTATGGGTGAGAGTGGTCAGATCTCCGACTCAATAAGCCTACTATTTTGGGAATTCGTCTGATTAGGGAGTTGGGAACACAATTATTCAATACGAAATTCACTCTTTGCCTAATGTCGGGATAAGTAGATAATTGCTCCCTTAAGGGCTGATTCTGGAGATCAAACAATATGGCGCCACATCCTCTCTTGGCCCGAGAGGGGTTTGGACATAATTGGATTATGACTTATTGTTCATTAGAGGGATCGGTGGTACTTAAGGAGTTATATATAACTACAGGGGTTTAATGACAACTTTGGCTCAATTGTACTTACGAGCAATTTGTGAAGGGTCATTGCACTTTTGACTGGTTATATCCAATAGATATAGAAATATATATGTAATGTAAAGAGTGCAATTGTTGGTGTTTAGTGAAATGATTGGCAGTTAATAGATGTTGGATAATTTAATTAAATGAGTTTAATTAATTATCTGAATACCACTGAAACTTCAATCTACAGGTCCACGAGGTCCGATCTGTAGCTCAATAGGGATTATTTAGAATTAATTTTGAATTAATTTAAACTGTTCAAATTAATTGATTAAATTAATTATATGTGATCTAATTGATAAAATATATTTGATACATTATAATATAAAGTTTATTTCGAGAAGAATTAAAGATTTAAATTTGATTCAAATACTAATTATATGAATGAGATCCATATAATTAAATTCAGTATAAATGTGATTTATATTAAATACGGTAAATTACTGAGATAATTCAAACTATAGGTTATATTATATTTGATATAATGTAATCTATAGGTTATATGTTATATTATATATAACATACACCTTATATATTAAAGTGGTTAATATATGATTGATATATATTAAATAAGCTTAAATTGGTTTTAATTTATTTTTATTTAAAATTTTATTTTTGAATTTAAAATGGAGGGAGTTATTTATAACTCTTTCCCTCTAATTTCTCTCAAGAGGAACGTGGGAAGTTGGGAAGAGGAGAGCTTTTCTTCGTTTTTGGTTATGGGAATTCAGTGTGTGTGAAAATGACAGAACGTCTCCCCTGCAAATCCTTCCTCTCAATTACTATCCCCCTCTCCCAAAATCATTTAGAGCCCACAACTCATGAATTCTCACCCTACCTTAAAGGAGAATACAAAAGGTTCAACTTGTTATGGTTTTTTGTTCTTCGAATTTTGGTTCGAGAGTTCGTGATTGTTCGTGGAGAGGAGAAATTTTGTGAAGAATCAGTTCTTCAAGGGTAAGTTAATTTCTTCTCCAATTTCCTCCGTAAGTTAATTTCTTCCCCAATTTCCTCCGTTTTAGCATGCTGTAATTTCCTGTTTGATGCATAATTTTTATGCACTGTAATTTTATTCGGTAAAAACGAAATTGGGACGATCTTGCTTCCGCTTACGAACCTCACAGTTCTTTCAATTAGTATCAGAGTCAGGTTCTTGGTCCCAATTTCATTTTTTCAAAATTAATTTACAAAATATGATGTGTAGTATTTTGAATTCTGTTTATGTTGAATGGTTTGTGATCTATGGATGTTTCCGAGATTGGTTTGTAGATTTATTGCTTTAACTTTTACAAATTGGTTTGTAAGGGCCCAATGCTTTGGACATTAATTAAAGCTATCGCTGTAATTTTTTTTTGAGTCATTCGTGAGTTCTCCGGCGACATTCTGTTGAAAGCGAGGCCCAAGTTGGTGCAAGATCGATGGAATTCACGATTGTATAGTAGGCGACTATACAATAATTGTTATAATTTATTATAAATATCATTATTATAATTTATCATGAATATTATAGATGTTATAATATAGTTACTTGATTTATTTTATAGCATGTTCATGTTGGGAATGTCCTAAAACTCGTAGTTCGTAAATATTGTGAACATATTCTATTGATCAATAAAAGTATTATTGAGTATTTTATTCAATAAATTGTTATTGATATTGCATTTTGTTATAAAAATTCAATAAACGAATCCATCGCTATAATATGAATATTTTAACTTAATGTGACGAAATAAAAAAGGATCAAGTTTTAGTATGTAGCCAAAATGGTCTATAAGTATATGGATGAGATTGGGTATCTCATCTTGGTGAAACTATTTGATGCTGCCCATTTTGTAGATTGATACAAATGATGTAATCCCAAAATCATTCATGTGGAGACATGTGAGTGGGGGCATCCTATGCAATGAGTTTGAATAAGACCGGACCTTGAAATAGTCACTTTTCTTTATAACGACTGTTTACTGTTAAAACTGACTATTTCAAATTCTATGACCTAGGGTAACTTGATCTTAATCCTGAACTAACTATGAACTCCTGTTTATTCAAGATTATCCTTTTATTTTCATAGGTGAGAGTAGTTCAATAGCACTGCTTAATAAGCCTTCCATTTTGGGATAAGATCGGATAGATAGCTGGGACATAGTCTTGTAAGATGAAATTTACTCCTACACTATTTAGGGTTAGTAGATAAGTTGTTCCCTTAAGTACTGACTCCTGGTTTTGAACAAAGTGTTGGGGTTGATGCCCTATATTTTCGTGTCCTATAGTTTGTAAACAGTTTGTACGAACGCTTGTGATGTATAATATATGATATTTACTTCATTTCTTGACCTTGCACATTTGGATGTTTTATTTGCTTTATCACAAACCAATAAATTTAAAATCCCTAGTTGTCTTTATGTAACTCAAGCATGTATGTGGTGACATACAAGTGGATCACGTCTTAAGTGATAACCAAAATGGTATGTAGTATATGGATATAGGAGGGAAACCTTATCCTGGTAACGCTACGAATGCGGCCCACTTTGTGGAATAGTTACTAGTGTTGTGACTTGTCACAGATGGTCTGATCCTGATCATTCGTGTAGGGGACATGCGAGCGGGGGGTGTCCTATACAAAAAGTTTGTATAAGACTTGATCACAAAATGTTAACATCTCGTTATATAACCCTGTCCTGATAGAGACTTCACTTCACTAGGATGACCATAGGTAATATGACCTTAATCCTGAGTGAGTTGGGAACTTCTACCATTGAGGGCAGTCCTTTGATTTGTTTGGGTGCGAATGGCCAGAACGCTGACTCAAACCTACCACTTTGGGGATTCGTCTAATTTGGGAGCTGGGAACTCAGCTACACAAGATGGAGTTCACTCCTTCCTCAAAGCAAGGGTAAGTAGATAGATTGCTCCCGGGGCTTGAACAATTGTGGTGCCACACAACCTTCTCATGGCTCGAGAGGTGTTCACACATAGTAGAAATATGTTGTATTGTTCAAGAGGGATCAGTGGTACTTAAGGAGTAAGATGTAACTACAGGGGTAAAACGGTAAATTGATCCAACTGTACTTACGAGCATATGTGAAGGGTCATCGTGCTGATGATTGGTTATATCATATGGTCATAGAAATATATCTGTGGTAAGAAGAGTTCAGCTATCGGTCTTTAGTGGAATGCCTGATAGTTAACGGATGGTGGATATCGTGGCTAAAGAGTTTAGTTAGTTATTCATGTACCGTTGGAGCTTTGAGTCATAGGTCTATAAGGTCCCCTTGGTAGCTTGGATACAAGTTGAGTTTTTGGGTCAGTTTGAAATGTTCAAATTGACAAGAGGGAGTTCGATTATATATGATATAAATGAACTAGTTAATTATATATGATATAATTGAACTAGTTAATTATATATGATAATTGACTTTATGTATGAGATACATTAATTTGGAGGAAATTGGATATAAATATGATTTACATCTAGTGGAGGAAAAATACTATGGTTAATATATGATATTAAACCATAGGTTATGAATATAATGTGATTATATTAATTGGACAGTTATGGGATAATTGGTCAGTGTCTCTTTTGTTTTTGTAACTAATGAGTAAGATGAGGAATTTTTTTGAGACGCTTAAATAGCTCACTGTGTGTTAAGCATTTGATCGCATAGTGTTTCAGAGGGTCATCGCTTAGTAAATCAGAGCCTATATGATAGTGTTGTTTATTGAACGATCGCTTACACCCACGCGTGCCTTTTACTAAACGATCATTTAGCGCCCGAGCTTTACTAAACGATCGTATAGATGATCTTTTAAATTTTCTTACACGATCGTATAGACGATCTCTTAGCTTTTCCTACACAATCCTATACTTCCCCTAAACGATCAAGTATTTTGTCTATACAATAGATGAACCTTTCTCCCACTTGCTTGATCGTTGTATACGATCTCTTTTCCTCCTCCGCTCTACCAAATCCGAACAGAGCCCCCTCTTTGGATTCTCACTCTGAGAATATTGAGGATTCCAAGTGGTGATGTCGTCGCTTTTCTTCATATGTTCGCGTGGAGATTGTTCGTGGTAGACGATTGGGTGTTCCTGAACGATAGCTTGCCATTCCAGCGAAAGCGAGATTTTCTGTAAAGAGAGTCTTCAACTGGTAAATTTACTTGTTCTCTTATTTATTTATCTCTAAGCATGTCGATAATTTAGTATTATGATACATATCTATATGTATGAATGTAAATGTGGTAATTCTCTCACAATGCTTTTGGAAAGATCCGTTTATGCTCAGAGGTACTTTTGTTTAAAAGTTCCTTTAATTGGTATCAGAGCGCTCGGTTTCTGATATTCCAAATTCATTGCTGCAAAGAATTGCATTTACATTCTCAGTGGGTGCAACATGTATACTCTCTATTTTAATTATTAATTCGTTTGTGGATGTGTTGATCAATGGAATTCTCTGGGATGAAACCTCGGTTTGTTAAATTCTTTTACATTTCCAGTTAATTGTAAAGGTCCCTATGTTTTTTAGCATAATTAACTGCTATTGAGTCTATAATTTCAAAGTTAGTTTGAGTCTTGAGTCATTCGTGAAGAAATTCGGAGCAAGAGTTGCTGTTCTTCAAGGAAGAAGACGATCAAACATTGGTTAGGTTGTGTAGACGATGAGGTAGACGATCGCTGAGTATCAGATGCTCGGGTGTCGTTTAACATGCACGCGGACTAGAGGATTGTATAGCTTAGTAAGCCTCATTGCTTAGTTATTGACTATACGATCGCGGAGTAAATGCGTGGTAAATCGTTTACCTTTCGTGTATTAAGCGATCGTTTAGACGATCAGGCTTCGTGGCCTCGTTGTCGTCTATGCGATCGTTTAGCTTTCGCGCTATTGTCTAATGCGCGCTACACGATCGTTTACCTAGAGACGTTTACTAAACGATGGAGCTTCGCCTGATGGTTCAAGACTCGGTTCGCTTGTGAACCAGTTTGCTCGATGGAAAAATGTAATAGATAGAATTTTCATTTCGGTTTTGTGTTGGTTCATCTTAGTCCATTAATCTATGGTTTTATACATGCGATGTATGTTTTTTTTATGCCATATGGTATGCACATATAGAAAAATCCCACCTTAGGTTATGCATTGGTCATGCATCTTTTCTTTATTATAAGTGGTATGATTTAGAGAAGCATGATTTAAATTACGTAAGTGCATGCTCATGCATCATATAATATAAGAGTTATATTTATGCATGCATTATTTATTAAGCGTTATATTTATAAGCGTTATAAATACCTCGTTATGTGGCAATGTATGTTTTAGTTGTTTCTTCTATAAAGGTTATAAAATGAAATTAGAACTAAAATCAATAATAAAAGGTTAAAGTGTAGCAAATCTATTTATAAGGAACCTTTTGTCTAAGGCGAGTTTTGTTTAGGCTAGGGTATTTAAGGTAATGGCAACGGAACACCCCTACCTGGGAACCTACTTGAAAAGGTGAATTAGATAAATTTGATGCATGCATGCAAGTTAAGGAAAGTCCATTAAAGAGTTTAAATATGACTAGTTGAACTTGTTTTATTTCAAAGACAAGCGTTGTTTTTTAGCAGACTTAATAAATGACTTAAGTAGAAAGAAATATGAACAAATTGTAATTAAATAATTAACTTTATCACTAGATGAGTTATTATAGTTACTTTTACATGACAATTTGAATTTAAAGATAAATTACTCAAATTTTGGCCTAAAAAAGCTAATTGAATTTTTTTAGTAGAAAGAAATAAATATAAATCAAATTGTTCACATATATAATCTAAATTTAAATGTAATATTTATATAATAATAATAACAATATAATATTAGATAACTATACTAAATAAATATGTAGAAGCTAATCGGGGCGGGGGCGTGGACAAGGAATGCATTCCCCGTCCCCATCCCCGTTTAGCTCATGGAGAATTTTTCCCCACTTCTTCTCCCATTCCCCACCTAATCGGGGAATCCCCGTCCCTTGGAAAAATTGGTCATCTCTAAAATTAAGTGTAATTAGAGTGCTTATTGATTTTGATTTCTTCCGCTGCATGTTAGTTTACTTTATCAATTCATGCATCATATAATATAAGTGTTATAATATATGTTTGCATGCATAATAATATTGTCATGTATTATTTATATTATAAGAGTTATAATATATAGTTGGATGTGTGTATGAATATTATTATTCAAATTTCATTACTTCAGTATATAAGTGTTATGTATGTTTAGTAATGAAATGGAGATTGCATGAAGCATGTCACTACTTTAGATGATTTTATAATTGTTTTAATTTTACTAAGTATGTCAATAAATGCAATGAATTGTTTTAATTTGTTTCATTTATTTTATAATCGTTACAATTAAATGAAATTAAAAATTAAAATCGTTAATTCAGAATTGCATGCAAACTTAGGTTCAAATCATTTTTAAATAGTTTAAAATATGATTCACGTAGACCTAGATTCACAACATTTCTAATGAAATTAGAAATTAGTTTAATAGGATTAAATTAATTTTAATAAAAGATTAAAATTGTATCAAATGTGAGAGACCTTGGTCTAAGGCTAGTTCTGCCTAGGCTGGGGTATTTAAGCTAACGAAAACGGAACACCTCTACCTGAGAACTGACCTGGAAGATGAATTACATTGATTTGCTAAGAGCATGCAATTGTTGATTAAAGTTTATTAAAATGTTTAATTAACATTAATCAAAATTGTTTAACTATCCAAAGTAAGTGTTATTCTCGGTCAAATTTAAACAACCACTTAATAAAAATAATTAAATGTATTTTTTAAGTTAAATTAACCCTAAGTTAACACAGGTGGGAGGAAAATGGGGTATACGATACTTCATTTTTTTTCTTTTCACGTTTTTCCCTCATAGTTCACACCATGAGATCTATACTTGACCTTGAGCCACCTTTGTTTGTGTCCCCCTACAGGTGATGTTTGTATATGTCAATACCAAGGTGAATGGAGAAAGTGTTTATAGTAAGTTGGAGTGGGACGTGTGTCAACACATTCCACAGTCTCTCTCATTAGTTTGTAGTAAATTTTCATGCTCGATCTCGAGATACCTTTGCTTGTGTCCTCCTGTGGATGACATTTGCATGACTATTTACTTAAACTCCAAAAATGGATAGGGTTGCTTTGGTTTTTGCCCTAATTGGTTTTTCCATACGATTGGCTCATTAGGGCGGAACACTATAACATAAAATGAGGGGTGATTACTTGTAGAAATACAAATTATTTTGCCTCTTTTATCTAAAATAATTAAGACAAAGCTCTGAAAATGCGACAATTTGCTAAGAAAATCCATAGAAATAATTGTAGAATGCGATTGCATACACTCATTGTCTAATCTGTCTATTTTAAAGCTGAAATCACTTTGTTTATGTGCAGAATGTCTGCTGATGCGAACAAATGAGAATTCTCAACGGTTACACATTATCGCGTAGCTGGCCAAGTCGATGACTCCAATCAATGAGACATGACATGACACGAGGGCGGTGGAGGTCAAATCAAAGATTTAGTTGGTAGCTGATAAGAAAGCTTCGCTGCAGAGTCAATGAACTTCTGACGCGTAGCAGGCGACGCATTAGGGTATGGAATTTAATGCACTTATCAGCAAAATCATGAGCAAGAGAAGAAAAACTATCCTCAGACGTCTATAAATAGCCATGGAATCGTCATGCAAAACACAGGCTTTCTTACAAGAAACAAAATAAAATTCTGTAAAAAATTCTTCTCTTACATCCATTTTTAAAAAAAACCTTAGTAAGAGCTTTGATTTCCCGTGGAAGTAGAGAAGGAACTTCATCTCTCAATACTTGCAGTGAAGTAGTCATTGAGAAAGCCAGAGGAAACAATAAATCGTGCACCATGACTTGACTCCCTATCCTTATTCCTTACCTTAAGTGTATCTGTATTGTTTAAACATTGAAAAGATTCATTTCTTCGATATGAATACATACTCATTTAACCTTTTATCCATCTTCTCCTTATTTATTATGAGCAGCTAAATAATTTATGGGTTGAGAAGCATCCAACTAACAAGAACTAAGCAATATTTAAACCATGTATTTTACTTGTTTTATGTTTGCCTGATAAAATACTTGGACAACTCGAAGATTATCTAAGTAGTTTAAATCTCAATTTGAAAGAACTAGAAATTTAGAACTCATAAAACAAGAAAAGAGGTTCCTTACAAGTAAGTAACATCTTTTGCATTATACACTAATTGCATGCATCCTAGAGATAGGATAGTGTGGCTATGTCCACTAAGAAATGTAAGTTATAATTTCGAGTGCACTGCTTGAACGCATGATTTATATATTTACTTAGGGATTTTTAGTGAACATTCTTCTCAACCCTATCATCACATATCTACATTTCACAACCATCACATATACTGTTTCACTCAAAGTATAAACCTCATCGCACATAACTTAGCGTTAGAGTAGTACCAAAATCAATCATCTTATTAGTATTCAATCGCGTCAAGATTAAAGCGTTAGTTTTCATTGCATACTTATAAAGCAATCCCTGAGTTCGACCCTGGACTTACCAGGACTCTACTTGAACTTGCACTTGGGTTTGACTAGATAAACGTTCATTATAACCTCACAATCAATATTCATTTCATCACATGGTATGAGCGAATCAAGGGTTACACCTATAAGAAAATGTTAAGCTAGTTAACAATTTATGGATTGAACAATGGTGGCTGATACTTATAGATACAAGGAGTTGTTTTGTATATTGGTTTAAATGGTCTCATTTCAGTGGGGGTACCTGATCACCCTACAGTGACTTTTACCCTGTCTCACTGAAACATCATTACAAAATAGATGTCACAAGGGTGCATGAAATTATTTTGCTAATTTTGATTGGTTTTTCTAACTGGGTAATGCACGAATACTAATATAAATAAATTTTATGTTTCAGCAAATTTTCAAAATGACTTCTGCTACATTAAACATGCTCGCTGTCGATAAATTAACAGACGATAATTACATCACTTAGAAAAACACGATTAACGTAGTTCTGATCATCGATGATCTAAGATTTGTCCTGGTGGGAGAATGTCCTCCAATACCAGCTCAAAATGCCACTCGAAATGTTCGGGAGGCATACGAGCGTTGGGTATGGGCAAATGAAAAGGTCCAAACGTATATCTTGGCAAACCTTTATGAAGTCTTGGCCAAGAAGCGTGAGCCCATGCTCACTACCCGTGAGATCATGGAGTCCCTGTGGAGAATGTTCATCATAGAACCTTTACCTGAAATTAATTAATTAATTAATATTTTGATGATAACAAATCTACTCTTATTTACTAACAAGTTGAGTATTTTGGAGCTCTAACAAAGAAGTTATGACAAAAAAAAAAAAAAAAAAATCGAAGGACAAACTAGATGCAATGATGATGTGGCAGTAGTCGAGGCGAAGTCAATGGTCAAACGGATGACGTCGCACATGACATGTAGACAGTCAAAGCTTAACTAGCTAACGTGACAGATGACACGGCACTTCAAACAGGAAAAAATCTAGTCCTATGCTAGTATGAACTCTTCCATATCTCTCCCTCTCCATGAGTGACACGTGTCACCATTATACTTTGTTTTACATCAAATTTTTACATGACCCCACTTTTAGTTTTAAACAATGTATTTGTTTTTTTTCTTCAACTAATAACTTTCTCTCTCCATCTTTAATTTATATTTTTTTTATATGTCTAATTTTAATTTATTTCATTTTCTCTTTCTTATATTTGATTCTAACTCTTCACATTCCCTTTGTTTTTGTTTTTGTTTTTATTTTTATTTTCTTACTCCCTTATTTTTATACTCTTTACCAATTTCTTCACTATTTTCATTTCATTTTAACAACTTCACACTCTCATCTCCATCTCTAACTATTTTATTTCATTCATTCTTTCTATTAAGAAGTGAATTTTAGCCTATCAGAATAAAGCTAAGAATCAAGATAAAATAAGACAAGGTAAGATTTAATCTAACTTGTTTGAGATTAGAAATATATTATTTGCACATTAAAGTTTCTTTTTAATGAATTGTTGATTTAGTTTGTGAAAAAATATTTAATTATTCAAATATAAAGTTACAAATAAAAATATCAATTAGATAAGCATAGTTATATTAACATAAATATAATAATTAATTTGAAATAAATCATTATTCTTCTTTGTTTTATTTTAAAAGTACACATAAATTAAATTAATAGTACAAACCAAATAAAACCAAGAATAGAGATGGGGAGTGTTGAAATTAGTTTGGCAATAAAGGCTAAAATAAATAATATATTGCGTTGTTAAAGAAAAAAAATGAATACATGGGTTGTTAGAGACGAATAAATCAGATCAACTTTTTTTTTTTTGTTTGGATTCAAATGAAAGTAATGAGGAAATTGTAAAGAATATAAAAATAAAGGAGTGAGAAAAGAAAAATAAAAATAAATGAAAACGTGAAGAGTTTGAAATCAAATATAAAAAGAGAAAATGGAATAACTTAAAGGGGGATTTTCACAAATAGAAAAAATATAAAACTATTTATAGAAATAGCAAAAAAAAAAAAAAAAAATACTGATGGATACTAATAGACTTATATCAGTTTCTATCACTAATAGATACCGATATACTTCTATTAGCCTTTACAACCTCTATAAAAAAAGATTAAAATTTTGCTATTTTGTTTTAATAATTTCTCTTATTTTTTAATGTTTGAAAATCCCCCTAAACTAAAATTAGGCATATAAAAATAATATAAATTAAAGATTGAGAGAAAATTGTTACAAGGAAAAAAAAAGCAAATACGGTTGTTTAAAACTAATTATGGGGCCCACGTAAAAATTTAATATAAAAAAATATAATAGTGACACATGTCATTCATAGAGAGAGGTATGGAAGAACCACTACAAGAAAATGGGTTTTCATATCATTTGAATATAACATTTTCTAATAAATGCTATAAAAAAAAAAGGCAACAAGTTTGAGGAAGTGCGTGAGGGAAGTTATGGGAAATTTTGAAAAGCACATCACCCTTGTTTCTCTTTTAAATTTTCTGTATAGTCTCTTTCCTCTCTTTTTCTCTCATTTCCTTTCTCTTTTCTCTAAGATTTTCTTCTCTTTTCCCTTCTAATATTTCCATTTATCTCTCTTACCATTCTTTCTTACTTACTCTATTTCCCTCTCATTTCCTTTCTCACTTCTCTTAGATTTTAATTTCTTCTCTTTTTTACTTTATTTTTTTTCTATTTGTCTCTCTTACCTTCTCTTATCCAGTTGGCGAAGCTAGTTTTGAATTTTAGGAACTCTTTGTTGCTTGTCCATAACCAGATTTGAGACTTTAGGTGGAGATTGGACCAAAAAATTTGAAGCCCTAAACCATTTGCGAAGACGATGACTCTTTGTTGCCTGGTTTCTATCAGGTAATTTTACTTTTATAGTATTGTATCTATGAGCATCTAAAAGAACTAAAGAAGAAAAAATATCACTTACACATTCGTTCATTCGCTATCAGATTTTTTTTGAAAGACCTGAAACAACAGCTCCTCCACAAAGAAATCCCACTCATTTGTTCATCCACTATTGAAATCATCATGGAAGCTAAATCTGTATTTTCTCTGACTTTCCCTTTTGCTCTTACCAACTTCCGTATATACTCGCTCTCCATTTTGTTGATACTTTCCTTAAGCTATTTGGGCAATATGAAATTTGTGAAAATTTTCTTAGCTATCACATTCACCAACATCATGAGTAACTCTGGTTTATTAGGTCTCAATTTGAGCATGGAGCCTCTCTTTTCTCAAGCCACTGATGCCCACTGGCTCAAAAGTAGCTTTCTCTTGAACACTCAACCATTATGTCTTCGTTGCCTTTTCTTTTGTAGTATTAGAATTTGAACATTATGACTTAGACTAATGATGTTATGTATTTGCATACTTGGTAGAAAAAGTGATAGACCACCAATATTATTTTAATATCAAAGGAGGAGAAACAATGGCATTTTGGGGAGAGAAAAATATGCTTTAGTTGAGAAAATGGAGACCACGTCGGCTGGGGGGACCACCTTAGTTAGTTAAGGAATTTGCACTTTGAATAAAAAGGGAGGGGGAGAGGTGTGAGTTTTGTTGAGCATTTTGTGAAAGAAGGGTTGGGCTAGGGCATTTCTCTCATATGAGAGAAAGGTAGTAGAATTTGAATTCCTTGTATTCATTCTATTTTTTTCTTCTTGAATTCAATAAAAATTCTATTTCCAGTTTGGTATTCTATCAAAATGGTAACAAAGCACTCACTTGGGAGGATTGGCTTAGAAGAGATTTAAAGAGAAGTTGGAGTTGTTGGATCAGGAGTTTTCCAGATTACGGGTAGAAATACAGAAACTACCTACTATTTAGGAGAATTTAGCGTCTATGGCAAAGAGTATTGATCGGTTGGGCTTGCAAGCGGAGAAGCACCAGAAGATGTTAATCTCGTATGTGACGGAAATGGCAAAGGGAAAAGTAGCACTAATGAAATAATGGAGGGATCAAGGAACAAACAAAACGAATGGCCAAATGACAAATCTCTGGAAGTGTTGAATAACACAGCCAAGTCGGGAGCAGAGGAACTGGTGAACGATCGAAGTAAATTTAAGGAGGTTGAAATGCCTGTATCTAGTGGAAGTGATCTGGATTCGTGGCTATTAAGAGTGGATAGGTATTTTCAGATCCATAAGTTGACGGAATCGGAGAAGTTGACAGTGGTCGTGATCAGTTGCGATGGAGATGTGTTGATTGGTATCGCTCCAAGTAAGAACGTGAACCATTTAAGGATTGGAAGGATTTGAAGTAGAGACACTTAGTTCGATTCCGATCATTGAGAGGAGGATCGATCTATGGAAGGTTTCTGACGATTAAGTAGGAAATGACAGTTGAGGCATATCGAAACTTGTTCAACAAACTAGTGGCTCCACTACCACATCTTTCTAATGAGGTTTTTGAGGAGACATTCATGAATAGTTTTGCGCCGTGGGTCAAAGCAGAGGTTGAGTGTTAGGAACTTGTTAGATTCGTGCAAATGATGAAACTAGCCCAACGAGTTGAAGACCGTGAAAACGGGCAATCAGAGGTGAGTCGGGAAAAGCTATTCGAAGGCAAGATCCAAACACTGAATAACAATTAAATGAATAATGACGTTGTTAATAAAGTAAATAATAACGGAGAAACCAAAGAATGAGGGAAAACTATTGAATCATTTCCGATGTAGATGGTTACGTTGAGAGGGGTAACAGTGGGGGAAAATCAGAGGCAAGGAACGTTTAGACAGTTGACAGATGCTGAGTTTCAAGCTAAGTAAGAGAAAGGGTTATGTTTCAGATGTGATGAATGGTATTCGACTAGACACCTTTGTAAAGGACGTGAACTCAGGGAGTTGAGATTACTCGTTGTGAATGCGAACGGAGAGGAGATGGAGCTGTACGAGGAAGATAACCTGATGGGAAATGACATAAAGTTGAAAATGTTGATCGTGGAGGAGGAAGCATCTATAATGGCAGAAATTTCTTAAACTCAATAGTTGGATTGACAAATCCTCGAATGATGAAAATCAAAGGAGAAATAAGAGGTGAGCCAGTGATTGTGTTGATCGGTTGCGGAGCAACACATAATTTCATATCTAAGAGTTGGAAAGGCGAATGCTCTTGAAAATGACAAAAACTTTAAACTATAGGGTGGTTTTAAGGTCTGATTCAACAGTCAAGGGGTGGGGAATGTGTAATGAAGTGAAGCTCACGATTGGGGAATGGAGGTTGAAAGACAGTTTCCTTCTATTAGAACTAGGAAGCATGGATGTTATCTTGGAGATGCAGTGGCTGAATTTATTGGGGAAGACAGAGGTGGATTGGCAGAACTTAACCATGACCTTTAATCATGGAACTCACAAAGTAACTCTCCAAGGTGTTCCTAGTCTGACGAAAGCAAAAGTGAATCTGAAAAGTATGATGAAATCAGGACAGAAGAGGATTAGGGCTTTTTAACCGAATGTAGAATAATGGAAGTAGGAGTATCAATGGTGGAATGGTATAGAATATAAGAGGTGTACACTATTTCAGAATCACTTCCCACATTAATGAATAAGTTTATGGATGTATTTGAGTGACCAGGGGAATTGCCTCCAAGAAGAAGTATTGAGCACCATATTCATTTGATGGAGGGAATGAATCCGGTGAATGTGAGGCCTTATCGATATACTTATCAATAGAAAGATGAGATGGAAAAACTGATATAAGAGATGTTAGACTCAGGGATCATAAGACCCAATACCAGTTCATATTCAAGCCCTGTACTGTTGGTAAGAAAGAAAGATGAGGGCTGGAGGTTCTATCTTGACTATAGAGCCCTCAATAACGTTACTATACATGTAGTAGAAGAATTGTTTGATAAATTAAATGGGGCAGAATTATTTTCTAAGTTGGATTTGAAGTTAGGGTATCATCAAATCAAAATGTACCCAGGAGATGTGGAGAAAACAACATTTAGAACTCATGAAGGACATTACGAGTTTTTGGTAATGCCTTTTGGATTGACCAATACTCCTTCCACATTTCAAGCTTTGATGAAAAATATCTTCAAGCCTTACCTTCGACACTTTATCTTAGTCTTCTTTGATGACATATTGATATATAGTAAGAACTTGGAAGACCATCTGCAACATCTGGAAGTAGTGCTGTCCAGGAAAATGAATTGTATGTCAACCTTAAAAAATTTCAATTTGCCAAGGAATGCGTAGAGTACTTGAGGCATATAATATTAGGTAAAGGAGTGGAGGTGGACCCGGGGAAGGTAAGGGCTATTTTGGAAGGGCCAATTCCAAAAACCATCAAGGAGATACGTGGTTTTTTAGGGCTATCAAGTTATTATAGGTGTTTTGTTCAAAATTATGGAAGCATTGCAACACTATTTATCTCAAGTTTTGAAAGGAGGAGTCTTTGGAATGAGGAAGCTCATATGGCATTTGAGAAGTTGAAGCGCGCCATGATGACTTTACCCTTGTTGGCATTGCCTAATTTTAGTTTGCCTTTTGAGGTAGAAACTGATGCCTCACGTCACGGAATTGAGGCTGTGTTAGTCCAACAGAAACAACCAATTGCCTTTTATAGCCACACATTGTCTATAAGGGACCAAGCCAAGCTGGTTTATGAAAGAGAGTTGTTGGCATTGGTCATGGCTGTGCAGAGGTGGAGGCCATAATTGTTGGGGAGAAGGTTTGTAATCAAGACTGATAAGAGAACGCTAAAATTCTTGCTAGAATGGAGAACCATACATTTTTAACTTTATGATCAGAGAAGTGGGTTGCGAAGCTGCTGGGGTATGACCTTGAGGTGGTCTATCGGCCGGGACTTGAAAATGGAGTAGCAGATGCATTATCATGAGTTATAACTGATGTGCAACTGGTGATTTTAACGACTCCTACACTGTTGGACTTTGCTGTCATTCAAAGAGAGGTGGAACAGAACCCTAAACTGTAGGACGTGAAGTCTAGGGTGCAACAGAATGAAGAGGGGGTTGCAGGCTTCTCGTTGCAGCAAGGTATGTTGAAGTTCAAGGGGAGGTTAGTACTATCTAAGTCATCTTTTTTGATCCCTACCATTTTGCACACATATCATGCTTCAGTGTTCGAAGGTCATTCAGGTTACTTGGGGACCTATAAATGTCTAATAGAGGAGTTGTATTGGGAGGGCATGAAGAGGGATGTGAAAAAGTATGTGGAGGAATGTATGGTGTATCAAAGGAACAAGACCTTAGCCTTGTCACCAACAGGATTGTTGATGCCCTCTGTCTACTCCTAATGTGGTTTGGGTTGATATTTCAATGGATTTCATCGAGGGGTTATCAAAGGCAAAAGGTCACGATGTAATTCTAGTTGTGGTGGATAGATTGAGTACGTATGGACATTTCATGGCCTTAAAACATCCCTTTGATGCTGAAATTGTAGCCAATGTGTTTTGTAGAGAAGTGGTTAAACTCCATGGGTTTCCACAGTCCATTGTGTCTGACAGGAACAAAGTGTTCATGAGCCATTTTTTGCAAGAACCATTTCGTCTTTCAGGTACTAAACTACATTAATGTACTGCTTATCATCCTCAATCTGATGGTCAAACTGAAGTGGTTAATCAAAGTGTAGAAATGTATTGTATTGTTTCTGTGAGTTCAGTTGAAGGAATGGGTTAATTGGCTGTATTGGGCTAAGTATCGGTACAATACTACGTTTAATGTGTCGATGGGGGTTACTTCTTTCCAGACCGTGTATGGTCGTTTACCACATCCCTTGATTTACTATGGAGACTCTTGTACTTCTAATGCTACATTGGATCAACAGTTGAGGGATTAGGATGAGGTGTTACGTGTTCTCAAGGAACACTTAAGGGTGACTCAAGACAAAATAAAGTGATATGCTGATAAAAAGAGGCACAATGTGGAGTTTCAGGTGGGAGATTTGATTTTTTTTGAAACTCAACCATATAGACAAATTTTTGTGCGGTAGCAACGGTATGTTAAGTTGTCTCATACGTATTTTGGACCATATAAAATTATAGAAAAGATTGGGTTGTTGCCTATAAGCTGGAGCTTCCTCCAACAGTAGTCATACACCCTGTTTTTCATGTGCCATAGTTGAAGAAGGTGATGGGACAACTATATGTGGTCAAGATAATAGATCCCTTTATGAATGAGTGTCATAAGTGGTTGACTGAACCAGATGAAGTGTTGGGATATCTTCGAAATATTTCAAACAATGACTGGGAAATTTTAGTGAAATGGAAAGGCTTGCCTAATCATGAGGCAATTGGGAAATGATGAATGATTTTCAGAAGCACTTTCCAACTTTTTACCTTGAGGACAAGGTAAATTTGGAGGGGAGGAAATGATAGACCATCAATATTATTTCAATATCAAAGGAGGAGAAACAAGGGCATTTTGGAAAAAAGGCAAATGTGCTTCAGTTGAGAAAATGGAGACCACGTCGACCGAGGGACCACCTTAATTAGTTATGAAAATGTGCACTTTGAATAAAAAGGGAGGGGAGAGCTGTGAGTTTTTTTTTAGCATTTTATGAAAGAAAGGGTTGGGCTAGGGCATTTCTCTCATATGAGAGAAAGGCAGTATAATTTGATTTCCTTGCATTCGTTTTGTTTGTTTCTTCTTGAATTCAATAAAAATTTCATTTCCCGTTTGGTATTCTATAAAAAAGGTGATCTAAAATATTTCAAAAATCGGTAGAAAAAGGTGATCTAAACTATTCCAAAAATCCCTCTTATACATGCCCTGATAAGTTAGTATTGGTTCAATGGATAAACTAATGCAATCTTTCGACATAAACATAAGTTATTGGTTTGAACAAAAAATTGAGTCAATTCTTAATTTTTATAATTAGGTAGTTCCTACAGGTTGCAATGAATAGGACATACTTTTGCTTAATGTGAATGGTAAAATTTATTTTTCAATTTGAACTTTAATGTTTCGATGTGGTTTTTTTTCTGACTAATCTCATACTTCAGCAAGCAAACTACAAGTTAATTGTTTAAAGTGTGGTGTTGTCTTTTGTTAACATAATTAGGTCGCCCATGTTTCTCAATTGTTGATAAATAACCTCAAATTATGGGTGACTATTTTCCATTGAGGCCAATCATTAAAGAATAAGCATTCAATTATAGTTTATCTAATGGCAACCATTTACTTTAGACAAAATGGATAGCTCGTCGGTTGCAAGTACCAAATCATTAATAAGAGATTTTAGCAGGTACATAATCCTTCTTCAATCAGAATTATTTGAGAAATTGTTGGAGTGTTTCTTTCTTATGCACAGTTATTGTACCAAGCTTTGCTAATGCTGCACATACTTTTAAGTTGTTACTTACTTTATTTCCAAACCTCAAGACATAGTGCATATCTTTTATACAAATAACCTAATTTATATCTCTTATGTATTCGGGAGAATGTATCAAAAAGTTAATGATGCAAATGAACTAATCATTGTAATCCACAATACCTTATATTATATTTATAACCTATAGTTTTAATATTGCATCATATACAATATATAAACAATAGTTCTTTTTCTCTATTTATGACATTTAATATAAATCATATTTATATTGAATTTAATAACTATGAATCTTATTCATAGAAAATATATTTGAATCATATTCAAATGTTTGTTCCTCCAATTTAATAATAATGTATCAAATACATTATATCAATTATATCATATATAATCGAATTAATTTAATTATATCATATATAATTAAATTTCCTCTTATTAATTTGAACATTTCAAATTAACCAAAAAACTGATTCTCAACTTAAATCCATTGAGCTACCAAGAGGACCTTATGGATCTGTAGTTTGAAGCTCCAACGGTATTAAATTCTTTAATCACATTATCCACCATCCATTAACTGTTGGGCACTACACTAAAGACTGACAGCTGCACTCCATTGGATATAACCAATCAACCGTACGATGACCCTTCACAAATCGCTCGTAAGTACAGCCAGGCCAAATTACCGTTTTGCCCCTACAGTTACATCTAACTCCTTAAGTACCAATGATCCCTCTAATGAACAATAGATCATAGTCCCACTATGATTAAACTCCTCTTAGGCCAAGAGAGGGTGTGGCGCTACATTGTTCAAGACCTGGAATCAGCTCTTAAGGGAGCAATTTATCTACTTACCCCTGCTTCAGGAAAGAAGTGAATTCCATCTTATGTAGCTGAGTTCCCAACTCTCCAATCAGACGAATCCCCAAAATGGTAGGTTTGTTAAGTCGGGGATCTGACCACTCTCACCCATGCAAATCAAAGGACCACCCTCATAGGCAAGAATTCACAACTCACTCAAGATTAAGGTCATGTTACCTATGGCCATCCTAGTGAAATGAATATTATGAACGGTGTTATACAACGAGGCTAAACATTTCGTGGTCCGGTCTTATACAAACTCCTTTGTATAAAATATCCCCACTCGCATGTCTAATACATGAATGATCAAGATCGGATCATTTGTAGCACTTTACAACATTTGTAACACCTACAAAGCGAGCCATACTCGTAGTGTCACTAGGATAAGGTACCCAATCTTATTCATATACTACAAACCATTTAGGTTATCACTTAAACATGATCCACATATATGTCTCCACATACATGTTTAAGTTACAACAATAACTTTGGATATTAGTTTATTGGTTTGTGGTTAATGCAACTAAAATATCATATATTTCATAGACAGAAATGAATAAAATATCATATATTATTAATCACAAAAATGTTTGTTCATACAAGTGTTTACAAACTATAGGACCTTATGAGACTTAGGGCATCAACCCCAACACTTGGAGCAACTAAAAGCTTTCAACTCTCAGTCATGAGTGGTCGTACAAAAACAAGGTTTTAGAAATCTTGATTGGTAATATTTTAATTTAAAAAATCTTCATCGAATAGGAAAGACTGGTATATGGAATGTTATTTTTTACATTATGATTACTACTTGTAGTCCTCCATTTTTACTTTATCATGATAGTTTTAATTGAGAACTCTATGTACCGATATAAGTTTCCTTGGGCTAGGAGACGTGTGTAATGAAGAGGTTCTTCTACTTTTTAAAGTTTAATATTTGACATTTTTGCAACTTTTGTTTAATACTATACGTTTTTACTTTGTAATTACTAGTTTCTGATGTTAGGTTAATCTTTATTGTCTTTTAGATTGGTATAGTTGATGTCGAAAGTTTATTAAGATTTGACTTTTTTCTTTTTCTGCTTTTTTTCCTCTATCAACTATGTCCTACATGGGAAGCGGAAAAAGTTTTATTGTGTTGTTGATTTATGTATGGAATATCTCATTTTGATGTGGGGATGAAATGGGTGTTGTCTGCAGTGTTCTCTTTTTTGTAGTTTAGGTTAATCGAGCACTAGAGAAACGTTTAAAGGTATCACATATGTGTTCGTTTTTTTATTTTAGAATCCACCTTCAATATATATATATATAAGTTGTAATTGTAAATGTGGTTTTTTTTCTTTGAATTTTTGTTTGGGAGTTTGTTGAATTTGGTCTTATATTTTTGTTTTGTGATGAAGTCTTCTACTTTGATTTACACAACTATTGTACAAGTTTTCAAATGTCATTGCCATGATTTTGGGAGAAAAACCGCTATGTTGTTATCGGAAGATTATCAACGACAATGACAAAATTTTGGGTAGAATAGCCTCAATTGAGTTGATCACGTGAGTTGTCTCTATTTTTTTTTTAGTATGCTCGACTTACATTAATTATTAGTTCTGCTACATATTTTAAAATTGTTTGATAGCTAAAATGGCACTGAGACATTTTTTAGAAAGTTATGAGAGTCAAATGTCATTTAGGCTTTTTAAGGATACATGTCTAAGACATTTAGTTTACAATGGTTTTTGGTTATCTACTCCCACAATATGATAAAAATGTTGGATATTGATATTGAATCGAAATATGTGTTGGATGTTTTGTTGTTAAATGGGCAAGCTTCTTTCACTTCGTTCTTGTTCTAAGCAACTCGTCAAATGGATATCTTTGTTTTATGTATTTGTAACTTTTGAGATTATATTATCGATAATTCAACTATTTTCTTAGATTTTGCTACTGTGTTTGAATTTTCAAAATGTGTCACCTTGTGTAGAAATCTAACCACTTTTAACTATGTTTGAATGAAAATGTACGTTTACAAGGATTTGAACATAATTTAAAGATTAGAACATAGTTCATGGGTATACCCTCTGTAGTCATGAACTAGTAGCTAACAAATCATGTACTCCATTTTTATGAGATTGTGTGTGAATTTGGAACTAACTCATTTATGTATTTTGAGCACTAAAATGTTGGTTTAATTTTTGGGATTAATATATAATATTTCATTTTTATATGATAGAATTTTGAAGATTCTATGTACATTTAAGTGAAAATTAACTTTTGATTATACCCTAGAAAAGAGCTACAAATGTGAACAAAAGTAATATTTAAAACATATGTTATTACATCTCTCCTGATGCTATAGAAAAGTATAAAATATAGCACTTTTTCCAATGCTATAAAATGTAAAAAATTTGAAATTGAAGTGGAATTTCACATCACTTTCCATAACATTGAAAAATGATATAATAAGTTTGTTTGATTTTTCATAACATTGGCTATGATAACGTGGAGAAAGGTGCTACAAAAGGGTAATGATTAGGGGTGTTCAAAAAACTCGATGACCTAAAAAACCGATCAACCAAACCCAACTCGTGCGGTTTGGGTTGAGTTGGGTTCAAATAAATGAAAATTTTATGGGTTGGGTTGGTTCATGGGTTCACCTAATATAACCCAAACCAACCCGAACCAGTACGAATTTATCATTAACTTTAAAATATTTTTTTTTATTATTTATAACACAACTATTTATACATATATTGATTTTAATTTTATTTAATTCCAACATTTTTTGAATAATTTATTCTTCAATAACTCTTAAAAGTAGTTTTTTTGCACTTTAGAAAGAAAATTTTACTATATAAATTGAAATTGAGTTTTTAATCTTAATTCAATATATGAAAATAATTAAATTAGATTTTTATATATTTACGTTTTGTTTCTTTTTATGACAAAATTTTAAATAAATGACCCGATTAACCCAAACCAACCCAACCCAAATATTTCATGGTTGGGTTGGGTTGGGTTCATTTTTTTAATAAGGGTGATTTGGGTTGAAAAAATTTATAACCTGAATAATTTGATTGGGTCTAAAAAAGTCTTTCGATCCAACTCGATCCAACCCAAGAACACCCCTAGTTACAATAGCATTTTTTACATGCTATAAAAAAGTTTTAATAGCTTTTTTCTCATGCTATTAAAAATGTTATAATATGGTTATCTTATCATTTCTTTTCATGCTATTAAAAATGTTATACATAGTTTTGAAAACATTTTTTCATGCTATTAAAAACACCATGAAAGAGAAAACATAGCATTTTTTGCTAACTCTATGAAATATTTTCATAGCATGATAATTCTACAATAAAAAATGGACTTTTTATAGCATTTGTTATAGCGGACAAAAAACGCTTACTTTCCATAACATCGCCTATGACAACATCTCATAAAACGTTATCAAAATTCTACGATAGTGTTTGGCTTGCTATCGTATGTGATACTTGCTGTAGTGAGAGCCTATACTATTGTAGGATTAGAATTTTTCTCCCTTCAAACGGTCACCATTGATGATGTGGTAAATGACGTGGCGACACATGTCGATGTTATTAATAAAATAATAAAAGAAATTTAACAATAATAGAAAAAGTCAAATGGTCAAATATTTCAAATTATTATTATTTTAATCAGACGAACAAGGCGATGACAAATGGCAATTTTATTTTTAAAAATAATAAAGGTCAAACGGTCAAATTTCATATATTATTTTTTCAGCCAATCAAATGCTGACACGTGGCAACCAACTACTAGTTTAAACTTTCTAGCCCTATTTGAAGCCCAGAAAAATTGGAAAATTTCTGAAAAAATTCCTAAAAATTGTACATCATCTTGAGAGCTTATTTGTACTTTGACTCTAAGCGGTGGAAGGAGTGAAGTACCCAAAAGGAGCTTGGGAAGTGGATGTAGGCTGATGGTGTCAAACCACTATAAATTTTCATTGTTAATATTTTCTCTATCCCTCTTCTATTTAATTTTGTAATTAATTTTTTATTATATTTTATTTGCATGAAATCAATTGCTATAATTTTTTCTTGAAATTAATTGCTCTCATTTGATTATTTAGGTTAATAGAAGTTGTTTTCCATATTTATTATCATTCTTGTCATGACAAGTAAATTGGGTGCTTGAAATTGTTAATGTTAATTTATTAATCATTTTTAAGTGAATTTATATATGTACAATTATTGTTTAAATAAAAAAGCATATTAATTTGTTTAATTAGACCCACTTGATGAAAAGTTTTAATTAGTTTTAATAAGTCCTATTCACTTTCCCTTCCCTCTAGGGTTGTGATACTTATCCTATATTTTGATATTTGATGGTGGCAAGCAGGTTGGAGTATTCGAAGGAGACGATGTTGCTACAGCTTCCTTGGTGGAAAAGAATAGAAGGAGGACGGAGAATGTGGACAGAAGGAGAAAGGTGAATGGGTGACATGGGAGGGAGAAGAAATCCATGTAGGCAAATTTAAATATAAAATTAATAAATATTTGTCACATCATTTAAAATAGGAAAAATTGCTCAAACTACCCCTAAATTATAGGGTTGGTTGTAAAAATAGGCTTGAACTTCCAATTTGATCAATTATCCCTGCAGTTTTTTATTGGTTGTAATAAGTCCCTCTTGTTAAATCAATTTGTCGTTGCTCACATAGATAAAAGAGGGCAAACTTGACATATATTAAAAAAAAGCTTGCAAAGGAAGATTTTCATTGGAGTTGGGATTTACTTTTAGAAAATCAGTGTGAATGTCGTTCATATCAAGCGATCTATTTTGAAAAAATCCCATTACCTCCCACCGCAATCTACGTCTGCACCTTGGGATGAAGGATTTGTGTAGGTGAAGCGGGCGATTCTTTGGGCTGGAATGAAGATGATTCTGAAATCTAAAAGCTGTTTCAAATTCGGCTGTAGCAAATCATTTGTATATTAAGTATTAGATTTATGTATTTTTCTCCAAAAATTTGTTTCTTGTACATTTTTCTTCTTTTGAGTTATGGTAAAATCTATTTTTCTTCACCAATATATTTAGTGTTTGGTTATTGTTGGTATAAAATTTCATAAATTATGAGTTTGAACATGATTTTTTTATATTTCCACCATCAATGAATAGAGTGTCTTATATTTCCACTCTTTATTAAAAAATAAAAATAAAGAAATTAATGTTCCATGTATTTCACAAATATGGACTACCTCTTCATTGTGTGTATACATTATGGGAGCCTATTTTTCTTCATTGCGTGTATACATTATATTGGGGGGCAAATGTACAAGTTGGTAAATGCAATTTTGATATGATATCTATATCTAAAATTATGGATATAGTGATGGAGGTAGGTGCTAGAATGGACTATCTAGTTCCAGGGATGGATTTTGGAGGAGGATTACTTCTATAGAATGATAAAGATATCCAAGAGATGTTAATGGCGTGTAAACATGTGAATTTGATCCATATTTATGTAGACCACTTGGAAGCAACATTAAATAAAGTAAAACCCACTTTAGAGGATCTGATACATGTTTTACCTCATATGTTTTACAGACATATGTTTTATCACATTCCTACCTTTGAAACTGCTTACTCATATTACCTCCAACCAATCAATGGGGTAAATTTATAGTCTAGAGTTGGTATAGAATCCATACTTCCCTGAGATGCTGATGAGCCGTCAACTTTTAAAATCTGTAGAAAATCAGGTCTTGAAAATTTGCAGCTGTTGAATGTGAAATTTTGGACCGATTGCAAATTGCCACGTCATTTACTAAATTAATGACGAAATTCCAAATAATTGAATTCGAGACTATTAGAAGTTGACATTTGTCCCAAATTAAAGTTGAAGACATAAATTGGTGAAGTCCGATGATGCCACATGTTTCCTTCGTAACCGTTGAATTGAATAAAACTACTTCAATCAAATTTGATATTATTTTCTGGGCTAAAAGTCCAATTTAGCCCATAAATAGGCTTAATTTGACCAAAATATCAAATAAGGCTCAAATCCAATTAGTCAGGCCCATGGACCGACCGAGCCCAAGCCCGTGAAGTCCAGCAGAGGACTCTATAAATAGAGGGATTCTCCTCATTTGTGAGGGTCAACAATTCTACACTCCAGAGAGCTTATAGAGAATTCTTTACAATCAGAAGACTCCTTGACTTCTGAAGCTGACCACACCTGAAGACTGAAGTCCTTCGAAGATACAAACATCCTGAAGACTGAAGTCCTTTGAAGATGCAAGCATTCTGAAGACTGAAGTTCTTTGAAGATACAAACAATTCTACATTTAGAGAGTCCAAAGAGAATTCATCAACAAGCAAAAGACTCCCAAGAATCCTAAAGCTACACTCTTAGAAGATAAAAGACCCTTAAAGACTGAAGCCCTTCGGAGATACAAGTATTCTTCCAAGACTTCAACTCCACGATCATCACGCTTCGCTTCCTCAAATCAAGCGTACACATTCAACTGAGAGAGAATCAGAGGATCAAGTACTAGAGATCGAACCACATCGCATCGAATCAACTTCAACATCAACACCAACTTAAGTTCAACTCCACGAAATAAGTTTCTCTGGAAGCCTCATGCGAACACTAATCCTCCAAGAAGATCAACAAGCCCAAAGGCCGATCTTCCAAGAAAATCAATGAGTCCAAAGACTGATCCTCCAAGAGGATCAACAAGCCTAAGGTTCAATCATCCAAGAAGATCATCAGGCCCAAAAGCCGATCATCTAAGAAGATCATCAAACCCAAAGGTCGATCATCCAAGAAGATCAACAAGCCCAAAAGTCGATCACCCAAGAAGATCAACAAGCCCAAAGGCCGATCGTTCAAGAAGATCAACTAGCTTAAAGTTTATAGTTTATTTTGAAAGCATCAAAATACCGTGTATTAGAGATTGTACTAACTTTCTTTAAAATTAATATAAATACAAAGTTCAAGTTCCACGAAATAAATTTCTCTTGAAATCGCGTGCGAACAAATTGGCACGCCTAGTGGGATCTCTCTACCTCTCATCTCTCTCTCGTCATCCAAGTTCATAAACCTACAAATGGCACCAAAGAAAGTTGTATCCAAAGCTACCGTCACAAGCGATACTTACATAAGCTCTGTATCACGGAAAAACTAATGGAATCTGCTAAAGGCGGGATCGTTATTAGAGAAAATCCCTTGTTCGATGGCTACGTTTCTGCTACTGATCCATCAGATAAAGAATCGTATTTTGATGTAGTATCTGTCATGGTGACTGACGTAATGGCTGAGCCAGCCATGGTAGAGATGGAAAGAAAGATAAATTTCCTAACGAAAGTCATTGAAGAGCGAGATCATGAAATCGCTACTTTAAGAGATCAAATACAGACTCGAGAAATCGCTGAGTCGAGTCAATCTCCAACTACAAAAGCCAATGACAAAGGAAAGACTATCTTGCAGGAAGACCAGCCGCAACAATCTACTTGTGTTGCCACCCTGTCAATTCAACAGCTGTAGGATATGATTACAAACTCCATATGGGTTCAATATGGAAGACCATCACAGTCCTCCTTTATGTACTCCAAGCCGTACACCAAGAGAATCGACAACCTAAGAATGCCAGCTGTGTATCAACCTCAAAAGTTCCAGCAGTTTGATGGAAAGGGCAATCCAAAGCAACATGTTGCACACTTAATTGAAACCTGCGAAAATGCAGGAACCAAAGGAGACCAGCTAGTCAAGCAGTTCGCCTGTACATTGAAAGGAAATGCTTTCGATTGGTATACTGATTTGGAGCTAGAAGTGATTGACAGTTGGGAACCGCTAGAAAGAGAGTTCCTGAACCGTTTCTACAGTACAAAGCGCACTGTTAGCATGATAGAGCTGACGAACACCAAACAGTGGAAGGGAGAGACAGTCATCGATTACATCAACCGATGGAGTGCATTGAGTCTGGATTGCAAAGATAGACTCACTAAATTATCTGCAGTGGAGATGTGCACTCAAGGCATGCATTGGGAGCTTCTATACATCCTACAAGGGATAAAACCTCGTACATTTGAGGAGTTGGAAACACGCACTCATGATATGAAGCTGAGTATCACCAACAGGGGAACTAAATATTTCTTAGTCTTGGAAAGGAGAAAATACAAGAATGAATCCAAGGGCACTGAAATGATCGTGGATAGTGCCACAAAAGAATCTATAGTCGTTCATGTGACCCCGCAGAAATTTTCCTCCAAAGAAAAATAAACAAAATTTGAAAGAAGGCACAATGAGGGCGAGAAGCGTCGTCCAACTCTTAAAGAAAAACAAAATAAGGTTTATCCATTCCCTGACTTTGATGTGGCAGATATGTTGGAGCAACTGCTAGAGAAGCAACTTATTCAGTTTTCGGAATGCAAGCGGCCGGAACAAGCAAGAAAAGTAGATGATTCTAACTACTGCAAGTATCATTGGGTCATTAGTCACCCAGTTGAAAGGTGTTTCGTGCTGAAGGAACGCATTCTGAATTTGGCTCATAAAAAGAAGATTAAGCTAGATTTAGATGAAATAGCTCAGGCAAATCACGCTATAGTAGCGGTGACTTCAAGTGTTCCAACACTGTCTGTGTCCCATGCTCAAAGACAAAGCTTGATCCAGTTCGGAGCCTTTGAGCCTATAGTTGTTTGGTTTCAGCAAGAGATTCAAACAACAAATTCCAAAAATAAAGATGTCGTTGAAGATGACAACGAAGGGTGGATAGTTGCGACTCATCGAAAAAGAAGACAGCCAAACTCCACCCAAAAAGAGTTGCATTCCTATCGAAACTATAGAAGAAGGAAAAAGACTCATACAAAGAAAGGCAAAAAAATGACACGGAAGCCTAAGCCTGCTAAGAAAAAAAGACAAGGACTTCCTTTAATTCTGACGATCGGAAACTTCAGCAGAATTTCTCCCAAGAAGCTTTCTCAATAATCATCCAAAGAAAGTATCAGAAGTTATTACATGTCACACTGTCGGAATAGTGGAAGTCGACAACAATCATATGACTGCTAAAGAAGTCAACGACCCAGAAGAAATGAACCAAAGAACTTCTGTCTTCGATCGTATTAAGCCTTCAAGTGCTTGATCTTCAGTCTTTCAAAGATTGAGTATGGCCACGGTAGGAGAAGAAAACCAACGTCCAACGACTACTTCTGCTCGAACTTCAGCCATCAAAAGGCTAAGTATATCCACATCAAAGAAAGATCAACCTTCAACTTTTGATTTTGATTGTCTCAAGACAACAAGCGATCAACGTAAAGGAAGGACAAAAATCTTGAAGCCAACATCATTCCATGAAGAAAACAATGACAAAAAGATTCACAGTCGTGTCCCTTCACGCATGAAGAGGAAATTTTCTGTTGACATAAGTACAGAAGATTCCTTGATAGTGAAGCCAAAACTCATCATATTGATGAATCCTACAAGTGAAGAGGATGATCAAAACCATGATGAAATAAGAGCTTCTGAAGTTTAAATGAAGAAACCCCTCATCGCAAGAGCCTAAACTGCATGATGCTCCTAGCCCGCATGAGCTTAAAATGTGAATGGCCCAAAAAAAAAAATCTTTGTACGAACTACGTTACGACTTGATCCTTGTCATTATAAAGTGTACGTAGGCAACTTAAAGAAATTTAAGTTCAATTATGCATTAAAAAAAAACATTCTTTTTTAACTACATTATCACTTAATCCCTATCATTATGAAGGGTATGTAGGCAGCTTGAAAGAAACTTCAAGTTCAGTCTAATTAAAAAAAAAAAAAACTTGAACTACGTCATGATTTGATCCCTTTTTTTAAGGGTACAAAGGCAACTTAAAGAAATTTAAGTTTAGTCCATAAAAAAAGGTACCACAACCACCTAAGTATGATACTACAAGATTGATATTGATCATCCCCGTTAAAGAATGACACTCCAGATTGAAGATGTTCATCCCTATTGGGGGCAACACAACGGATTGAAGATGGTCATCCCTCGTAAGGAGCTAGCACAGTAAATAAAAGACACACACTTGGAATGCACTTCGCTTTCTCTTCAAAATCAAACTTGGATGCTCCTTCATCTACAAATTCAAAGACTTCAAAATCAAACTTGGATGCTCCTCCATCTACAAATTCAAAGGCTTTATCGATGCTTGTCCATCTTCAAGTACAGAGGTTTCATCGATGCTCCATCTTCATGCTCAAGTTTGGAGGCTTTGCAATGCCATCTTCATGCTCAAAGTCACAAAGTCAAGCCTACTACCGATGATTCATCGATGTTTCATGAAACTCAAATGTGGAGCATTCATCGATGTTTCATGAAACTTAAATGCGGCTTCGCTTCATCTCCAAAGTCAAGCGCGGCTTCGCTTCATCTCCAAAGTCAAGCGCGGCTTCGCTTCATCTCCAAAGTCAAGCGCGGCTTCGCTTCATCTCCAAAGTCAAGCGC